>NC_133664.1:91126493-91185089 GCF_037893015.1 Macrotis lagotis | reverse complement strand
TGTCCCCTCCATTGGACTGTAAGCTCCTTAAGGACAGGGACTGACTTTTTTCTTATTTTTGCTTTCCCATAGTTTGTATAGCTCCTGGCACATAATAGACATTTAATATATATGAATTCATTGAAAGTGCTACCCTAGGCTGTTTTAATTCTCTGCTTGGTAAGAAGATTAAATGTTTTCTGTCAAGAGTGTTTTTTTAATGTTTTTGTCATAACAAGGCAAATGATTTACATTCTTTATGAAATAATTATTTCATAGACAGAATCACTGTCTATACTTACAGACATTTTTCATGTTTTTATTTTTAAAAATTAACTTTTTTAGGTAGGTCAAGTTGGAGTAGTTTTAGTTACACACCATAACATTTTTTCAGTCATAATCTAAATTTTGTGGTTTCTTTAATCTTTGTTCTACCTTTAGGTCTGTGATCTGACTATATACAAATTCAGGAGTGACTACCTTATCAATAAGAATTTGTCCCTTATTTGTTAAAATATTAAATATTATTCATGCATTTTATCAGTTTTATTTAGAGATATAATTTATGCTTGCTATATCCATTGCCCCCCCCACTTTTCTCAAAGTGCTCATAATAGAAGACCAGGGAAGCTTCTTTTTAATCTACATGAAGCCTCTCTCATTTCTTATTCATGACCTATATTTTCCAAAACATTTCTTCCCATTCTCCTGTAAGCCCAATTTGCGACCAAGTCAAACTCATGATATCATAATAAGTTGGTAGAATAAGTAGTGTTTGGCAGCTATCAGATAATCTGAACTTTATGTAAGTATGTCACTTCTCTTCTCTGTTTTACCCTCGCCAGAATATGGGTGGAAGGGTTGAACTAAAAGATTTTTAAGGTTGTTTTTAGTATTAACTTTTTGGGATTGTTTTTACTTTATAAATCTTTTTATTTGATAAGATTGTTCATACTTATAATGCTAATTAATATTGAATATTAACAATAAAGAAAACAATATTCTATATAATCACCTCTAGCTCTCTAGATGCAATGAAGCATACCTTTGCCAGATGGAAATTTTAATATAATTTAATCTAAATTTGACATACCAGGTACAAAGTACTTCTGTATTTTTCAGACCTGGTTTTGAAGGGATATCAATATTACATGGACTTGTAAATATGAAGGGCTATTAAAGGTCAGAAAAAGTAATTGCATGGGTCATTTTCATAAGTGTGGACAATATAGTAGCAGAATGAAGTGAAATAGCTTTGAACTTCTTCCACCAATAACTGTGTTAATTGCATAGGAAATAATAATATAAATCAAGACCACTGATTATCCTTTTTGATTTAATCTTGGAGAACCCATATAGGGCTGCTGGTATTAGGTCACTTGGAGTCTTTAATAGACATGCTGAGTTCTTACTAAGTGTAATACTGTGACTCTACTAAGATCAAGAGATCCTTTAGTGAGAAGGACAAAAAATGACTTTTAAGTAACAGAGATTTCCAGGGCTAAGTTCTAATGCATTCCTACAAGAAGATTAATTCAGGTTTCCTTGGGGTTTTTTTTTGCAAGTTAAATAGGGTTAAGTGGCTTGCCCAAGGCCATACAGCTAGGTAATTATTAAGTGACTGAGACTGGATTTGAACACAGGTACTCCTGACTCCAGGGCCAGTGCTTTATCCACTATGCCACCTAGCCTCCCCAACTTCTTTATAAGAGGATATGCAACCTTTTGAAGAAGACCTCTCAAAGAGGGGGAAATCTATATCTTCCTTAGATGTCCATTCTACTTTTTAAAAAATAATTTTAGGTTATAGAAAATTCCAGCCAAGATGACAGAGAGAGAATTCAGGCCCTGTACTAAAGTCTCCTGGTCTTCCCTAATATATAATATGAAACAAACCTCTTAACAGAAATTTGATTGAAAACCCTGCAAAAAAAAGAAGCTAGGAAAAGAACATCTGCCTCAATGACTGTCTCAGAGGAGCATGGGTGACCCAGGGGCAGAGAGCAGAGAGCCAGCTGGGGTGGGGTGAGAGCCAGACTAATCTCAATCAGCAATAGAGACTTTGTCTGTGGGAGCCATGATCCAAGAGCCAACTAGGCTGTGGAGGCCTTGACTGTGGTAGCAGTAATATGGGACACTCCAATAGAGCTGGAGGGCAAGTTCCTGGCTCAAAGTATTGCAAAGTACAGCTGGACATCAATCAGCTGGGCTCAGCTAGTCTGAAGGACTTGTGGACCCTATACTTTCATTTCAGTGGAATCTCCTTCTTAGAATAAAATAGAGTAACAGATTCCTTCACCCAGCTCCCCACCCCCCCAGACTCAGGCCTGGACAGCAGAGCTCCCTCAGCTGAATAGGGAGATTTAACTACCTCACACCAGGACCCAGCCCACATTGTTCAAGGATAACAGTATCCAGCTGCACCACCCACCCCCTCCAGACCTAGTGAGAGGGCCTCAAATCAAGGTTACAGACACTCCAGAGAAAGCAACCAGCTCTCCCTACTGGCCAGCCCATGTGGAGTTATGAAAGTCAGTGAGCAAAGCCTGTAGTACCTGCTACCAGCCCACTTGGAGTCACTAAACCCAGTTTGAAAAGTCTCTAGGGATCTCAACACCAAACCTCTCTGAGCCAGCCCCTCCCCCCAACTCAAGATCTTAGGAAAATGAAGAAAGGCCTGTAAAAGGGGGGGGGGGTTCATAGAAAACCCCCTAGAAAATAAAGTCCCTAACTCAGAGAGATCTAGAACTTATGAGGAGAATATGATTTTATCTCCATCCCAGAAACATTTCCTTGAAGAAATCAGGAAGGAGGTTAAAGATCAATTGGAAAATTTGGGAAAAGAAACCCAAGAGAAGATTAACACCTTGGAACAAGTAAACAAATCCTTGAAAAATACAATTGGACAATGGATAAAGAAAATTATTCTTTCAAAACTTCAATTGGACAAAATGAAAACTCCTTCAAAAATAGAATTGACCAATTGGAAAAAGGAGTTGCAAAAGGTAAATGAGGAAAATTCTTTTCTAAAAAAAAAGAATGGAGTCTGTGGAAACTAATGACTTTATGAGACAACAAGAATATGTTAAAACCAAAAAAATCAAAAAACATAGAAGAAAATGTACAAAACCTCACTGACAAAACCATTGATCTCTAGAACAGATCTAGAAGAGACAACTAAAGAATCAATGAGCTCCCTGAAAATATTGAAGAAGAAAAAATCCTGGATTTAAAATTACAGGATTTAGGATGGAAAATTGCCCTGACATCATGGAACCAGAGGGCAAAATAGTAATTGAAAGAGTACATAGATCCCTTTCAGAAAGAAATACCAAAATGAAAAGGAGAATATTGTGGCCAAATTCCAAAACTATATGATAAAAGAGAAAATACTACAAGCAGGAAGAAAGAAACACTTTAAATGCCAAGAAGCCACAGTAAGGCTTGTACAGGACCTAGATACATCAGCAATAAGAGACTGAGGGGCCTGGAATGCAATATTCCAAAGAACAAGGGAGCTTGGAATACAGCCAAGAATACAGCATTCAGCAAAAACTAGCCTTCTGGTCCAGGGGAAAAGATGGAAATTTAATGACATAGAAAATTTCCAACTTTTCCTGATGAAAAGACCAGAGCTAAATAGGAAATTTGGACTTCAAACATGAGACTCAAGAGACATGTGAAAAGATTAAAAATGGGGGGGGATGGAGAAAAAAAAATCTGCTATCCAATAAGATAAAACTGTCTATATCCCTACTTGGGAGAAAAGCTCTCATAACTCTCAAGAATTGTAACGCTATTAGAGAGAATATACTTAGCTAGAAATAATGGACACTCATGAATTAGATGTGACTCTTATAGGATGATTTAAAAACAACCCCTCCTAAAAGGGGGGGACAGTAAAAAGACAGGAGGATGGAGGAGATTGAATGAGGTAAATCATATTACATAAAGAGGTAGAAAGCACCTATTAGGAAGAAGGGAGGAAGTGAGAACTGCCTGAAACTTACTTTCATCAGATTTGGCTTCAAGTTAACATACATACATTCAGTTAAGTTAAGTTACAAGTTTATCTTACCTTTAAAGAATTCAAAAGGAAAAGGGGGAGGGGGGAGGAAAAGAGGAAATAATAGAAGGAAGGGAAGGAAGAAGCAACAAAGGGGAAAGAAAGGGGAGGGGGATTGGATATAAGGGGGGACAAACTGAAGGTGGTAGTATTCAGAAACAAAATACTGGGGAATAAGTATAAAGTAAAAAAGGGGAACAATACAAACAGAAGGAAGATAGCATGGAAAGCAATAAAGAGTTAGTAATTCTAACTTTGAATGTGAATGGGATGAACTAACCCACAAAATTTAAGAGAATAGCAGAATGAATTCAAAACCAGAATACTACAATGTGCTGGTTACAAGAAACTGATTTGTGGCAGACAGATAAAAAGAGAGGAAAGGTAAAAGGTTGGAGCAAAATATATTTTGCTTCAGCTGAAGTAAAAAAAAACAGGAATAGCAATCCTTATCTCAGACAAAGCAGTTGCAAAAATACATCTCATTAAAAGAGATAAGGAAGGAAACTATATCTTCCTACAAGTTACCATAGACAATGAAGCAATTTCAATACTAAATATGTATACTCCAAGTGGTATAGCATCCCAATTCTTAGAAGAGGAGGTGAATGAGTTGCAGGAAGATATAGACAGCAAAACTCTACTGGTGGGAGACTTCAACCTCCAGCTCTCAGATTTAGATAAATCTAACCATAAAATAAAGAAGAAGGGAGTTAAGGAGATAAAGATATTGTTAGAAAACCTAGGTATGATAGACTTTGGAGAAAATTGAATGGGCATAGGAAAGAATATACTTTTTTCTGTAGTATGTGGTACTTGCACAAAAATTAACCATGTACTAAGGTATAAAAACCAATAATCAAATGCAGAAAGACAGAAATAGTAAATACATCTTTCTCAGATCATAATGCAATTAAAATCACATGCCATACTGGGCTAGGGAGCACTAGACCTAAAACTAAATAAACTCATTTTACAGAATGAATGAATCAAACAAAAATTATAGAAAGAATTAATTATTTCATCCTAGATAATGAGAATAACAAAACAATGTACCCAATCTTATGGGATACAGACAAGGCAGTTGTCAGAGGATATATTACATCTTAAAATGCTTACATGAATTAATTAGAGAAAGAGGAAATCAATGAATTAAATATACAAGTAAAGTAGAGAAAGAACAAATTAAAAACTCCAATTAAATATTAAATTAGAAATTCTAAAAATTAAAGGAGAAATTAATAAAATCAAAAGCAAGAAAACTATTGAACTAATCAATAAAACCAAGAGCTGGTTTAATAAAAAAAAAACACAATAAAATTGATAAACCTCTGGTTAATTTGATTAAAAAAAATAAAGAAGAAAACCAATTATCTAATATCATAAGTGAAAAAAGTGAACTCACCACCAATGAGGAGGAAATTAAAGTAATAATTAGAAATTATTTTGCCCAACTGTATGCCAATAAATTTGACAATCTAAATGAAATGGGTGAATATTTACAAAAATATAAGTTGTCCAGGTTAAATGAAGAGGAAATTAAATGCCTAAAGAACCCTATCTCTGAAAAAAGAAAATCAACAAATCATTATTGAACTCCGTAAGAAAAGATCTCCAGGGCCAGATGGATTCACAAGTGAATTCTATCAAACATTTAAGGAACAATTGTTTCTAATGCTATACAATCACTTTAGAAAAATAGGTGAAGATGGACCTCTAACAAACTCTTTCTATGAAACCAATATGATGCTGATGCATAAACCAAAAAAAAATCAAAACATAGAAAGAAAATTATAGACCTATCTCCCTATTGAATATTGTTGCAAAAACCTTTCTTATTGGAAAAATTATCAGATTTTTAAAAATTTTTTTTCCACTTTCTTTAATTTATTTACACATTACTAAAATATTCTTGTTTAAGAGTTAACATAAGACCCCCTCCCCACAAAAATAGAAAACCTTATGTCAAATAAATTGAAAGAAAGAGCAAAAAATATGTTTCAGTCTGTGTTCTCATACCATCAGCTCTGTCTAAGATGAATAATATTCTTTTTTTTTGCAAGGCAACAGGGTTAGGTGGTTTGCCCAAGGCCACACAGCTAGCTAATTATTAAGTGTTTGAGGTCAGATTTGAAATCAGGTACTCCTGACTCCAAGGCTGGTGCTGTATCCACTGCACCACCTAGCCACCCCAATAAGATTATCTTAAATCCATCATAAAAGTTACTTCCATAGTTTTCCTCAGTTGCTGACAGTAATTCTCTCCATGCATTCCTCCCCACTACCATCTATTATATTTTCTCTCTTCTTTAACTCTGTCCCTCTTTGAAAATGTGCTGTGGGGCAGTTGAGTGGCCCAAGGGACAGAGCACTGACCCTGGGGCTAAGAGGTCCCAAGCCTACATCCCACAACAGAGACCTAGCAAATACTTGGCCACACAGTCCCAGACAGGCCACCCAAAAGCAAAAAGTAAAAAAGAAAATGTGTTATAACTGACTATCCTCTCCTATGATTTACCCTCTCCTCTATCACCCACATTATCCCTCCCCCTCCCTGTCTCCTCTCCATTTCCTGCTATATTTCTATACCCCATTGAGTATCTATGCTGTTTACTTTCTGTGCCATTTCCAATGAGAATGAAGGCTCCCCCTTTCCCCCTCACCTTTCTCCCCTTCCATACTCTTACTTCTCCATATAAATTTGCTTGCAACTTTTTCTAACTCATTAAAGTAATTTTTTTTTTTGAATTTTGATTGGTAGGGCATTAAACAAGTAGTTTGGTTTTGGTAGATTTGTCTTTTTTTATTATATTAACTTGATTTATCCATGAACAGTTGATGCTTAACCAGTTATTTAAATCTAATTTTATTTGTGTGAGAAGTGTTTTGTAATTGTTTTCAAAAAGTTTTTGAGTCTGCCTTGGCAAATAGACTCCCAGGTATTTTATATTGTCTGAGGGTACTTTGAATGGGATTTCTCTTTGAAGGACTTTCTGCTGTATCTTGCTATTCATATATAGAAATGTTGAGAATTTGTGAGGTTTATTTTATATCCTGTGACTTTGCTAAAGTAGCTAATTGTTTCAAGTAGTTTTGTTTTTAAATGATTCTATGGTATTCTTTAGGTATACCATCATGTCAACTGCAAAGAGTGAGAGTTTTATCTCTTCCTTCCCAATTCTAATTCCTTCAATTTATTTTTCTTCTCTTATTGCTGAAGTTGCCATTTATAATACAATATTGAATAGTAATGGTGATAATGGGCATCTTTAGTTCACTTCTATATTATTGGGAATGCCTCTAGCCTATCCCCATTGCATATAATGCTTGTTGATGATTTCAGATAGATACTGCTTATTATTCTAAGGAACAATCCATTTATTCCTACACTCTCTCTAGTGTTTTTTGTAGGAATGGGTGCTGTATTTTGTCAAAAGATTTTTCAGCATCTATTGATGTGATCATATGATTTCTTTTTTTTTTAGTTTTTGTTTTGCAAGGCAAATGGGGTTAAGTGGCTTGCCCAAGGCCACACAGCTAGGTAATTATTAAATGTCTGAGACTGCATTTGAACCCAGGCACTCTTGACTCCAAGGCCGGTGCTTTATCCACTACACCACCTAGCCGCCCCATCATATGATTTCTAATAGGTTTTTATTTATCTAATTAATTTTATTAACAGTTTTCTAAATATTGAACCAACCCTGCATTCCTGAGATAAATCCCACTTGATCATAATGTATTATCCTAGTGATAACTTGTTGTAAGCATTTTACTAAGATTTTATTTAAGATTTTCACATCTATATTCATCAGGGAGATAGGTCTATAATTTTCTTTCTTTGTTTTAACTCTTCCTGTTTTAAGTATTAACACCATATTGGTGTCATAGAAAGAGTTGGACAGAGTTCAGTCTTCACCTATTTTTCCAAGGAGATTATATAGGATTGTAACCAATTGTTCCTTAAATGTTTGATAGAATTCACTTGTGAATCCATCTGGCCCTGGAGATTTTATCTTAGGGAGTTCAACAATGGCTTGTTGCATGTCTTTTTCTGAGATAGGGTTATTTAGGTTTTTAATTTATTCTTTATTTAATTTGGGCAACGTATATCTTTGTAAATATTTACACATTTCACTTAGATTGTCAAATTTATTGGCATAGAGTTGGGCAAAATAATTCCAAATTGGTACTTTAATTTCCTCCTCATTGGTGGTGACCACTTTATTCATTTATGATACTAGCAATTTGGTTTTCTTCTTTCTTTTTTTTTAAACAAATTGACTAGTGGTTTATCAATTTTATTGTTTTTTTTCCTTAAAACCAGCTCTTGGTTTTATTTATTAGTTCAATAGTTTTCTTGCTTTCAATTTTAATAATTTCTCCTTTAATTTTTAGAACTTCTAATTTGGTATTTAATTGGGGGTTTTAATTTGTTCTTTCTCTAACTTTTTTAGTTCCATATTTAGTTAATTGATTTCCTCTATTTCTAATTTATTCATATAAGCATTAAAAGATATAATATATCCCCTGACTTCCACCTTGAGTGTATCCCATAGGTTTTGGTTTGTTGTTTCATTATTGTCATTATCTAGGATAAAATAATTCTTTCTGTAATTTGTTGTTTGATCCACTCATTCTTTAAAATGAGGTTGTTTAGTTTCCAATTAGTTTTGGGTCTATATCTCCCTGGTCCAATATTGCATATGATTTTTATTGCATTATGATCTGAGAAAGATGTATTCACTATTTCTGCCTTTATGAAATTGATTATTAGTTTTTTATGCCCTAGTACTTGTTCTATTTTTGTGAAAGAACAATGTACTTCAGAAAAGAAAGTATATTCCTTTCTATCCCCATTCAATTTCCTCCATACATCTATCATGTCTAGGTTTTCTAACAATCTATTTACCTTCTTAACTTCCTTCTTGTTTATTTTATGATTTGATTTATCTAAATCTCAGAGTGGGAGGTTGAGGTCTCCCTTGGTAGAGTTTTGCTGTCTATGTCTTCCTATAGGTCTTTCAAGTTCTCCTCTAAGAATATGGATGCAATATCATTAGGCATATACATATTTAGTATTGAAATTACTTTATTGTCTATTGTACCTTTTAGGAAGATATAGTTTCCTTCCTTATCTCTTTTATAGACATTTATTTTTGCAGCTGCTTTGTCTGAAATAAAGATTGCTACCCCTGTTTTTT
This sequence comes from Macrotis lagotis, assembly GCF_037893015.1. Classification (NCBI taxonomy): domain Eukaryota; kingdom Metazoa; phylum Chordata; class Mammalia; order Peramelemorphia; family Peramelidae; genus Macrotis; species Macrotis lagotis. Next base: position 91,175,840 of record NC_133664.1, on the reverse strand, counting down.
TTCACTTCAGTTGAAGCGTTCTGGTTTTTAATCCATTCTGCTGTTCGCTTATATTTTAAGGGAAAGTTCATCCTATTCACATTCAAAGTTATAATTACTAACTCTTTATTGCCCTCCATGTTATCTCCCTTCTCTTTGTATTTCCCCTTTTTTCCTTTTATCCCTATTTATCCCTATGTTTTGATATGAATACCACCACCTTTAGTTGTTTGCTCTCCTATATCAACCCCTCTCCACTTTCTTTCCCCTTTCCATTTTCCCCTTCTTCCCTTCCTTCTATTAGTTTCCTGTTTTCTCCCCGTCCCTGTCCCTCTGCCCTTTCCCCCTTTTGATACTTGAAAGGTAAGATAAATTTCTTTTCTTAACTGAGTGTGTCTAAGTTAAGCTTTAGCCAGGTCTGATGAGATGAAGATTCAGTTTGTTCTCACCTCCTCCCTTGTACCCCACTATTACAATGGGTCTTTCATAACTCTTGATGTAATGAGATTTACCACGTGCAGTCTTCTCCATCCTCCCATCTTCTAACTGTCCCCCCTTTTAAGGAGGTATTGCTTTTAAATCATTCTATCTGAGTCACAGAAAAGTCATGAGTGTCCATCACTTCTGGCTAAATATATTCTCTCCAATAGAGTTAAAAATCTAAAGAGTTATGAGACTGTTTTCTCCCAAGTGGGTATATAGCCAGTTTCATCTTTATTGGGTTGCAGGTTTTTCTTTACCCTTTGTTTTTTTTTTTTTTTACCTTTCCATGTGTCTCTTGAGTCCCTGTTTGATGTCCAAATTTTCTATTTAGCTCTGGTCTTTTCATCAAGAAATCTTTGAAGTCTCCCATTTCATTAAATGCCCATCTTTTCCCCTAGAATAGAAGGCTCAGCTTTGCTGGGTAGTGGACCCTTGGGTACATTCCAAGCTCCCTTGTTCTTTGGAACATCTCATTCCAGGACCTTTGATTCCTTAATGTTGATGCTGCCAGGTCCTGCATAATCCCTATTGTGACTCCTTGGTATTTAATTTTTTTTTCTGTTTGCAGGATTTTCTCTTTTATCTGATAGTTCTGGAATTTGGCCACCACATTCCTTGGTGTGTTCATTTAAGGATCTCTTTCTGAAAGGAATGCATATATTCTTTCAATAAGTATTTTGCCCTCTGGTTCCTTGATATCAGGGTGATTTTCCATCAATAAATCCTGTAATATTAAGGTTAGGGTTTTTTCCTCTTTATTGTTTTCAGGAAAGCCTATAATTCTCAGTTTGTCCCTCTTGATCTGTGTTCAAGGTCAGTGGTTTTGCTGATGAGGTATTTTGCCTTTTATTTTTTCAATCTTTTGGCTTTGTTTAACAAAATCTTGTTGTCTCATGAAGTCATCAGTTTCCATTGATTCCATTCCTTTTTTAGAGAAGAATTTTCTTTATTTACCTTTTGCAACTCCTTTTCCAGTTGGTCAATTCTATTTAAAGGAGTTTTCCATTTGCCCAAGTGTAGTTTTGAGAGAATCATTTTCTTTTTGTATTTCCCCAATTGAAGATCTAAGAGAATTATTCCCATTTTGTTTTTGTGCAATTGTGTTTTCTTGTTGCAAGGTGTTAATTTTCTCTTGAGTTTCCTTTCCCAGTTCTTCCACTTGATTTTGAAACTCCTTCAAACAAGTCTTTCTGGGCTGTTACCAATTCATATTCTCCTCAGAAGTGCTAGATCTCTCTGGCTTAGTACCTATTTCTTCTAAGTATTTCTCCATTAGCCTCCCTTTCTCTGACCTTTCTTCATATTTCTAGGATCTTGTTTTGGATGGGGGGTCGGGGCTGGCTTTCCAGAGGTTTGCTTTTGAAGATCCTAGAGGCTTTGTTCACTTGGCTTAGTTATTCCAATGGCCAGCCAGTAGGGGGCATTGGTTGATTTCTCTGTAGTGTATGGGGCCCTCAGCAGCAGGGTCTGAGTTGACCTTGAACAATGTGCTGAACCCCGGGGGGGGGGGGGGGGGGAGTCAATCTCTTTCCATTGAGTGAACTCTGTTGCCCTGAGGGGATGGGGGGTTATTTATTGTTTGTTCTGGGAAAAGGGCTCTGTTGAAAGTATAGAGATCAGGTCCCTGGCCCAGTTGCTTGTTCTCCAGGGATGCTCTGAAACTCTGTGCTGGAACCCACCTTCCCATAACTCCCCCCTCCCATCCAATGACTCCATAGCTTAAGTTTTATCTCACACCTGCCACTCACTGAATTCTCTGTGATGGAGGTTGGCCCTCTGGCTTCCCCCAGCTGCTGTCCCTGTGCTGACCCTCTGCTCTCATGTCCTAGAGTTCACCCACAGTCCCCTGTGACAGATCTTCTTGGTAGGTGTTCTTCTCCTAGCTTCTCTTTTTGGGTTTGTCAATCTAATTTCTGTTAAGAGATTTCATTCATTTTGATTTTGAGAAGAAAGAGGGACACTTAATACAATGCCTGTCTTCTCTCCACCATCTTGGCCAGAAGTCTCCCTTCCATACCATTGCAAAAGCTACATGAAATATCTTTTACATGAAATATCTTAGAGTATTCTACCTCTCCTTTCTCTTACTCCCAGCACATTTCCCTTTCATCCACTGACTCCATTTTTACAATATATTATATCTTCAAATACATCTCTCCTGTGCCTCATCTATAAAAGCTCCTTCTACCTGCTCTATTAAATGAAAAGGTTCATATGAGTTATTATCAGTCTCATCTCTCCATGCTAGAATAGACACAGTTCCTCATCATAATCATGTCCCTCTTAATTTACCCATTTCATACACTCTCTCTCTATGCTTCACCTGAGTCCTGTACTTGAAGATCAAACTTTCTGTTTATCTCTAGTTGTTTTTTACATAATATTGTATTCCAAGCCCTATGAGCTCTTAAGGTAGATGCTGCTGTTTCCTGGATAATTCTAATTGTAGCTCCATGATATTTGAATTGTTTCCTTCTGGCTGCTTGTAATATTTTTTCTTTGATTTGGTAATTCTGGAACTTGGCTATAATATTCCTGGGAGTTGGTTTATTTTTTGGATCACTTTGGATAGGAGATTGGTGGATTCTCTCAATTTCTATTTTACCCTATGCTTCTTGGATATCAGGGCAATTTTCCTAAAAAAAAGTCTTTAAAAATGAGGTCAAAGGGGTGGCTAGGTGGCTCAGTGGATAGAGCACCAGCCCTGGAGTCAGGAGTACCTGAGTTCAAATCTGGCCTCAGACATTTAATAGTTACCTAGCTGTGTGGCCTTGGGGAGGCCACTTAACCCCATTGGCCTCGCAAAACATAAAAAATAAATAAGTCAAGGCTCTTTTCCTAATCATGATTTTCAGATAGCCCAATAATTTTTAAATTATCTTTCAGGGATCTATTTTCCAGAATAGTTGCTTTTTTCAATGAAATATTTCATATTTTCTTCTAGTTTTTCATTTATTTGGTATTGAATTATTGTCTTGATTTCTCACAAAGTCATCAGCTTCCTTTAGCTCCATTTTACATCTGAAGGATTTGTTTTCCTCAGAGAGCATTCTTATATCCTTTTTCATCTGTCCAATTCTGCTTTTTAAAGCTTTCTTCCTCCTCAAAAAACATATTAAATTGTTTTATCCATTTGACCTAAATTCATTTTCAATATATTATTTTCTTCAGTACTTTTTGGATCTCCTTGACTAAACTGCTGACTTCATTTTCATGTTTTTCCTCCATCTCTCTCATTTCTTTTCCCAATTTTTCTTCTTTGTCCCTTACTTGATTTTCAAAATCCTTTTTGAGTTTTGTCATAACCTCAGCCCAATTTCTATATTTCTTGGAGTCTTTAGATGCAGAAGATTGCATTTTCCTATCTTCAGATTTTTGTATTTTGTTCTTCCATGGGACCAAAGTAACTGTCTATGGTCAGGTTCCTTTTTTTTCTTTTTACTCATTTCCCCAGCCTGTGCCTGGTTTAGGGGGTTCTTCCTGAGATTTTCAGTATTATTTGGACACTCCTGCAAGGACTTCAGTATGTGAAGCTGTGACTGCATTCCTGGTTTGTTGAATGGCCACAGGTTCATCCCTGGGGCACCAGATGGTAACCAGGGACTGAATATGGTCAAAGTCCCAGAGTCCTGTTCTAGGTACAGAGGACAGACCTCAGCAGTCTCCCTCCACTCCCTTACTTTCCGTGGGTTGAGCACTCTGGGAGCACCAGCTACTGGGTAGCTCCCTGCTGGCTGGCTCTGTGGGCCTGCTTCCATTTCCTGGGATCTGGGCTGTGCTGAGGACTGCATCAAGCTGAGGAGGGCTACACTTGCCTGGACTTTACACTGGCTCTGGCAGAGGTTTACCTGGTGATCTTCCAAGTTGTGCTTGGTGCTCCCTGGGGTGGCAGGTCAGGAAACTACTTCTGCCACCAGGCGCCCTGGGACTGTTGCTGGAAGGCTGAAGCTCCATGCCTCCAAACCCATAGAACAGTTTTCCCACTATTTCCCAAGTTACCTTGGACTGGAGAATTGTATGACTGGATCTTTCTGTGAGTTCTGTCTCCCAAAAATTTAGTTAGAGTCACAATTTTAAGGTTTTTGAAACATTTTGGAGAATGCACCTAATAGAGGCTGTTCTCCTGCCACTATCTTGGCTCTGTCTGAGATATAACAATCTTAAATAAAATCTTAGCAAAAGGATTATAACAAGTTATCATTGGGATAATACACTATGACAAAGTAGGATTTATCCCAAGAATACAGGGTTGGTTCAATATTAGGAAATTGTCAGCATAATTGACTATATCAATAACAAACCTAACAGCATAAGGTTGTCTCAATAGATGCTGAAAGAGCCTTTGATAAAATAAAACACCTATTCCAGTAGCAAATGTCAATATAAATGAATTGTCCTTTAGAATGATAAGCAGTTTCTATAAGAAACCATCAACAAGCATTATATGCAATGGGGATAGGCTAGAGGCATTCCCAGTAAGATCAGGGGTGATACTAGGATGGCCTTTATCACCACTACTGTTCAATATTTTGTTAGAAATGTGAGCTTCAGCAATAAGAAAAGAAAAAGAATTTGAAGGAATTAGAATTGGGAAGGAAGAGACAAAATTCTCACTCTGCAGATGTTATGTTGGTATACCTAGAAAATCCAATAAAATCATCTAAAAAACTACTTTAAACACTTAGCAACTCTAGCAAAGTTGCAGGATATAAAATAAATCTCATAAATCCTCAACCTTTCTATATATGATAAGCAAGATATAGAAGAAAAATCTAGAGAGATAAATGCCATTCAAAGTAACTTCAGAAAATATAAAATACATGGGAATCTACCTTCCAAGGAAAACAATTATAAAACACTTCTCACTCAAATAAAATCATATTTAAATAACTGGGCAAGTATCAACTGTTCATGGATAGGCCAAGCTAATATACTAAATATACTAAAAATAACAATGCTAACTAAATTAAACTACTTATTTAATCAAAATTATATTAATGAGTTAGAAGATATGCTATTAAATTCATATGGAGAAATAAAAAGTCAAGAATTTCCAGAGATTTAATGAAAAAGTGCAAAAGAAAATGGCTTAGCCCTGTCAGATCTAAAAATGATATTATGAAGCATCAGTCATTAAAACTGTCTGGTATTGGCTAAGGAACAGAGTGGTGTATCAGTGGAATAGACTAGATGCAGTAGCAGGAAATGATTATAGTAATCTGCTGTTTGATAAACACAGAGTCCAGCTTTTGGGATAAAAACCCTCCACTCAATTTAAACCTAATGGGAAAATTGGAAGTTTGGTAGAAACTTGGATTAGACCAACACCTTACATCCAATACCAAAATGAGTTCAAAATGGATTCAAGATTTAGACGTAAAAGACAATATTTTAAGCAAACTAGGACTTCAAGGAATACTTTACCTGTCAGATCTATGGGAAGGGAAGCAGTTTATGATCAAGGAAGAAATGGAGAACATGATTAAAAAGAAACTAGATAATTTTGATTACATTACATTAAAAGACTTTTGCTTTTTAACTGACAAAACTACTATAACCAAGATCAAAAGAAATGTAGTAAATTGGGAAACAATATTTACAACTAGTATTTCTGACAAAGGACTCATTTCTAAACTATATAGAGAACTGAATCAAATTTTAAAAAAAATCAAGTCATTCCCCAATTGATAAATGATAAAAGAATATGCAGATTTAATTTACAGATGAGGAAATCAAAGTGATCCATAGTCATATGAAAAATTGTTCTGAATCATTACATATTAGAGAAATGCAAATAAGAATCTCTGAGGTACCACTTCACACCTCTCAGACTGGCCAATATGACCAGAAAGGACAATGATTAATGTTGGAAGGACACTAATGCATTGTTTGTGGAGCTGTGAACTCATCCAACCCTCTGGAGAGCAAATTGGAATTATGCCCAAAAGACAATAAAAATGTGCATACCCTTTGATCCAGAAATACTGCTACTGGTTCTATACCCTGAAGAGATCATGGAAAAAGAGTTAAAACATTACTTGTACAAAAATATAGCAGCCCTGTTTATGATGACAAAGAATTGAAAATTAAGTGAATGTCCATCAGTTGGGGAATGACCGAACAAATTGTTGTATATGTAATTTATGGAACACTATTGTTCTATTAGGAAATCAGGAGGGATATGAATTCAAAGAAGCCTGGAAGGTTTTGCATGAATTGATGCTGAACGAGATAAGCAGAACCAGAATATTGTATACCATAACAGCAACATGGGGTTGATAGTCAATCTTAATGGACTTGCTCATTCAATCAGTGCAACAACCCGGGACAATTTTGGGTTATCTGCAATGGAGAATACCATCTGTGTCCAGAGAAAGAATTGTGGAACTTGGACAAAGACCAAAGACTGTTACCTTTAATTTTTTAAAAAATGTATACTTATTATATAATTTTGCTCTTATTTTTTCCTTAAGAATATGATTTCTTTCTCAATATATTGAATTTAGATCAACCTATAGCATGGAAACAATGTAAAGATTAACAGATTGTTTTCTTTGGGGGTGGGGGAGGGAAGCAAGATTATGGGAAAAATTGTAAAATTCAAAAATAAATAAATAAATTCAAGATTAAAGAAAGAATTAATTTTAAAATTTAATCAGCTCATCCTAAAAATCAAAGATTGCATGAATTTGACTCAAAGAGTCAAAAGTAGGACTCAATGGACTCAAAGAGTCAAATGAGCAGAATCAAGACTAAGTTATTTTGAATACTGTTGTATTTATTCAGATACATCTGTCTGTCTCTTTGTCTCATTTGGCAAAGTTACAATCTGGAGTAGTTTGCCATGGCATCCCATCATCAAATAAGCCATTGAATGAATTGTCTTGAAGCCGATTTCAGTGAACTTACTGAAGGTGAGTTTATATTTCAATATTTTTATTCAATTACAAAAAGAAATCATTTTCCCCCCCATTTATCCAAAGTCCACAGATGATTAAGCATAAAATAATAACAGGATGAGTCAGACTTTTCCACTAACCATTTCCATATTCATACTGTCAAATAAGGTGATAAAAAGATAGCAGCAATAATAATAGCCATAATTCCCAATATCCTGGTTGGAGATCCTACTATGTAAAGCTGTCTATTTGATGTGCTGTTGTCCTTCATAAACAATAAGGCCATTACTGACCCATTATCAGTAAAGCTTTTACTTAGCTCTGTTTTCGCATTGTTGGATGTGAATTTTACACTGAACCAGTTATGTTTTCTAACCAAAGGCAGTGGATTAGCAAATCTCAGAAGTATGTCTGTAATAGCAATGACAGAATATAGATATTGAAGAGGCTTTGAGATTATAGATAGCACAGTGGTAAAAGTAGCAAACATGAAACCAGGAGGAACTGAATTGAAATCAGGTCTCAGACTCGATTTCACACAGAGTAGCTGTGTGATCTGGGACAAATTAAGTAACCCGAATTGCCTCAGTTCCTCATCTGTAAAGCACTCTTTAAAAGGAAATGGCAATCCACTTCAATATCTTTACCAAGAAAACAGAAAAGGATCATGGTGATTTGAAACAATGGAAATAACTCAGCAACAACAATGACAATACCAACAACAGCAAATGTCAAGAGAAGGGTCCTACAGCAGTTCCTAATTTTACCCAAATCAGGTTAAAATGTAATTTTATAATATAATATATAAAAAATAATCAAAATACAATGAAAACTAAGCATTACATTTTAAAACAAAGTTAATAATGTGGCCTGCAGGCATTCTCTTTTGCTATTAGTGGCCTTTTTCATTTGACTTTGTCACCACTAATATCATTTATAAATGAAGAAAATGGGACCCTAGATTGTGAAGTATCTTGCTCTAGACTTTAGAGAGAGTAAATGGAAGAGTCACAATCTGAGCCCTTGTACTCTAATAAATCTATTGCTCTTTCCACTACCCCTACACTGCCAGAACTGTACAGAATTAATTCCCAATAAACAGTACAATTTTAAACTGTCAGTACATCTCTGTGGTAGTGTTTTCCAAACAAATCTGGCAATAAAACAGTTTGAGTTTGAAATATATTGATAGAACTAATGAATGTTGGATAGATTTGATAGGGACATGGGAATTTGTGATACCCCTGAGAAAAAAGAATTAGAGAAAATTCATTGCAAACATTGTAATATTTAAACCGAATTGAAAAAAATTAATTCTGAATGACTATTCATCAACTCAAACAGATCTGTGATCTCATCAATTTGGATGTTCCCTCCAACAATGCAAATCATAATTCCTTCACATCTGCCAATCCTGTGAGCTTTGCTCACGTATTCTTCATAGTCCCCTATGGGGCTCTTTCTAATGAGGCAGGATTCTTTGATTTTTCTTACTATCACAGAGATAACATTGTTTATTCAGACTATGTGTGATTCATTGCTCTCACCATTTGAATGGTCTGTTTTCTTCTTCCACACATTTTCCTTTTCTGCTTCTTTGAAATCCCTTATTTTTTTTATATTTTGCATAGTTTTCATATCTTCCATTTGCTTCTATATTAGTCTTTTTCAGAGATTGATTTTCAAAACCTTGGAGACTGTCGTGTTCCAATTTTCACAGCAATATAATGCTTATAAAATATTGATATTAAATAACGGGTGGTTTTTCTCATGAATTCACTTCTCAAAAACCTTAAAAAAAAGGAATAATGTAATGAATATGTAAAAAACAAGGAATGGGGCAATAATTTCTAAATCCAGAGCAGAGAAAGGAATAATTATGACAAGTCAAAATCCTAAGGAATTAAATGTCTTGCTATCAGCAAACTGGATAGGCTAGAGTAATTGATGAGACAACAGAAAAAAAGACTGAAGTGGCAAAGTTTTCAAAGGATGATGTTTTAATAATAAAGAGATAAAACAGAAGAAGCATAGGGACCCTAAAATCAGAATGATGAGTAAATCCTTAAAAAATATACATATATATATAAATATATATATATAAATGAATATTCCAATACCTAATAAAATTCAGAATTCCATTGACTGTAAAAAGAACATGGAAAAGAACATTCCAGGATGAAACAAATGAGAAATGAAAGGCACAAAAGACTAAATAAGGAGTGAATATGTTAGAAGTTTCAACCTTCAGTACAAAATTTTTGAAATCATCTAGCAGACTGAGGGGAAAAGGCATGAATCCATTTCAAAAAATCATTCTAAAGTAGAGGAGAGTTTATATCCCTCTTAGGGATATAAAAACAGTAAAGAAGAAGAAAGTCTAGTAAAAAAAGAATAAAAAAAAGGGCGCAGGGTCAAGATGATGGAGTTAGGAACCAATGGAACTCGTGTAACATTCCTCTCCCCCTCCAAAACCTTAAAAGAATAAAAACACTTCAAATCAAATTTTGGAACAGCAGAGACAACAAAAGATTAAAGGGTGAATTTTATCCAGTCTAAAACAACTTAGGAGGTCTACAGGAGAGACTGTAATACCAGGGTGAATGGTGGTATGTGCCATGGGTCTTGGAGTTAGCAACAGGAGCAGCAAAGATCTTTGGGAGCTTACAGTCTAGAGTTGGTAAGGGGAAGGTTAAATGGTAAGAAAAAGATTACAGTGGATTCATTATTGGCATTTGGTGTATCTGATACTAGCTGGTAATGCCATGACTACAAAGAAGTTCTGGGTCTCAGTTTCTGGGCAGAGAGGAGTGTTTGTGATCAGTCACCAGGAAACAAGAGCTCTGGTCCCACTTTAAGCTGTGGAAGTGGGGACCAAAAGCAATAACCATACCTCTCCCAGGATTTTATCATATTGGAAACGTACATAGCAACAGAACTACCTTTGAAAACAGCAGTGTAAAAAAGTTCCATTCTTTTCTTTTGTGGGTTTGGTTGCTCCAAAATATGTTGAGACTTGATTAATGTCATTTCTGAAGGCAAATCCAGGAGAGCTTGACCAAGATCTTGGCTTCTCTCCACCATCTTTTTTTAATAGGTTTTTGAAAGGCAAATGGGGTTAAGTGACTTGACCAAGGTCACACAGTTAGGTAATTATTAAGTGTCTGAGGTCACATTTGAACTCAGGTCTTCTTGACTCCAGGGCCCATGCTCTATCCACTGTGCCACCTAGATGCCCTAAATTTAAGATCATTAAAACAACTTTGTTACCTTTCTTAAGACAAACCATCCTGCTATCTTCCTCCAGTGTAATTTTGAGTACATGCCACTATCTACTTTCATTTCTAAAATGAGGGAACTGATCTAGATGATCTCTATAAGATCTCTTTCAGATACAGACATGATCTTGATTTCATGACCTAGTCTCATAATTATGTCACCTGCATTATATATGACTTCTATAGACATTTGTTCCAATCCAGTTCATTTCCCCTATTTTGTTTTCTTTAATGTTCTTTCTACCTCCTCTAAAAGCACATCTAGACCTGTGACGGTGGAGTCTAGGTACTGGAAGACTAGAGGCTCTTTATTGGTAAAGAGAAGTGGTCAAAATATTTTAAAATTGTTGTCTCATTTTTCATTAATTTGTGGTCTCCTTTCCATTTTCCTCCTTAAATGCCTCAAGGATGATTTTACTTAGGTGGTTTCTTGCTAAGTTTTCTTTAAGCCATAGTTAAGTGACAACTAGGTTGTGAAATGGAAAGCACATTCATGCTTTCAAATCAAGCTTCAGACACAAGTTGTTTGAACCTGGACAATTCACTTAATCTTGTTTGTCTCACTTCTTCATCTGCAAAATGAACTGGAGAAGGAAATGGAAAACTACTCTGGCATCTTTGCCAAGAAAATTCAAAACTGGGTTAAAAAAGAATCAGATATGACTCAGCAACAACAAAATGGTTACAGTACTTTTTGACTTTATGAAGCACCACTGATAAAATTTTTTCATCTTTCTTCTTTGTAATATTTTGTAAAGGAGTTTGAATTCTAAACTTTTGTTGCCTCTGGTTGCCTTCTTTCTCTGCTTGGCTAGCAAGGCAATTGTTTTCCGAATAAGATGACATTTATACTCTTTTGTTCTACCTTAACTGGTTTATAATAATCAAAATATTTGTATTAAATTATAATTGCTGTCAACATACTTTATAAGAACTATCACTCCTATTTAATTATGAACAGTTTATTTGAAAAGTTCACTTGAGATCAAGTTATTTCAGTTGCTTATTTCCTTGAATATTATTCTTCTAGTTTTATAATAATCTTGATATTTGCTTTTAACAAGTGGATGATCTGGGAGCCAAAATGGTGACAAGAGCCAATCTTGTCTTAGGCACTCTCTCATAAATCTTCAAAACTGAGGATTTTAACTAAATTTTCGAGAGACAGAACCCACAGAGGGACCCAGTGGGACAGTTCTCCTACTCAAGGTAACCTGGAAAAGAGCATAAAGGCTCTGTTCCCCAGGGTTGGAGGGGGGGCCTGACAGAGCAAAAGAACTTCAGCCTCCTGGAGGCAGCCCCAGGGCGCTGGGAGCCATGGCTCTCAGCAGCTGGGGAGTTTCCTGAGCTACGCCCCTGGGAACACAGGGTACAAATTGGGGGAAGTGGGGGGGGGACTTCTGCCAGAGGGAACACATGAAGGTCAGCCCTCAGGGCACACAGCTAGCAGCTAGGCCACCCCAGCCCAGATCCAGGTAACAGAAGCAGGTGGAGCCTCTAAGCAGGAGCCCCCAGGGCATGAGCCCATTGAACCTAGGGAGAGGAGTGAAGAAAGAAAGAATGCAGAGCTCTGCCCCTGGAACAGGAATCTGGGGCTCTGAACATATTCAGATACTGATCACAGTCTAGGGCCCCCCCTTAGAACAGCAGCCCCCCCACCTCAGCCCTGTGGCGGAGGCGGGGTGCATATGGTCATTCACAGACCAGGAGGGAGGGCAGAGCCTCACACACTGAAACCCTTGTGGGAGTGTCCCAAAAGTGCAGGAAGCACACCAAAAATAGGCTTAGGCTGGGAAAATGAGCAAGCAGAGAAAAAAGAGGAACACTATTGAGAAATACATTATCTATGATCCCAAGAAGGATCAAAATACTCAGTCTGAAGATGAGGAAGCACAAACTCCTGCATCTAAAGAATCCAAGAAAAACAGAAATTGGGCTCAGGCTGTGACAGAGCTCAAAAAAAGACTTTGAAAATCAAATGAGGGAGTTAAAAGGAAAAACTGGGAAAAGAGAGGAGAGAGATTCAGGAAAAACATGAAAATGAAGTCAGCAGCCTAGTCAAGGAAATCCAAAAAAATGCTGAAGAAAATAGCATGCTAAAAACCAGCTTAGGTCAAATGGATAAAACAGTTCAAAAAGTTATTGAGCAAAAGAATGCTTTAAAAACCAAAATTGGCCAGATAGAAAAAGAGATAAGAAAACGCTCTGAGGAACAGAAATCCTTCAAACAAAAAATAGAACTCAGGGAGATTGATGAATTTATGAGAAATCAGGACTCAATACTTCAAAACCAAAAAATGAAAAATTAGAAGAAAATGTGAAAGATCTCATTGAAAAAACAACTGATATGGAAAATAGATTTAGGAAAGATAATTTAAAAATTATTGGAATACCTGAAAGTCATGATCAGGAAAAGAGCCTTGATATCATTTTCAAAGAATTACTACAGGAAAATTGCCCTGATTTCCTAGAAGCAGAGGGCAAAATAGAAATGGAGAGAATCCACCAATCCCCACCCCCCGAGAAAGAGATCCCAAAAAACCAACCCGTAGGAATATTATAGCCAAGTTCCAGAACTCCCAAGTCAAAGAGAAAATATTACAAGCAGCCAGAAGGACACAATTCAAATATTGTGGAGCTGCAGTCAGGATCACACAGGACTTAGCAGAAACTACATTAAAAGCTCATAGGGCTTGGAATATAATATAATATACCAGAAGGCAAAAGAACTTAGAATGCAACCGAGAATCAACTACCCAGCAAAACTGGATGTCCTCTTCCAAGGAAAAAAGATGGACTTTCAATGAAGCAAGGGAATTTCAAATATTCCTGTTGGAATGGCCAGAGCTGAACAGATGGTTTAATCTTCCAATACAGGACTCAGGTGAAGCATAGAGATTGGAGGAGAAGGGGAAAATATGAGGGACTTAATGATGATGTACTACATGTATTCCTGTATAGAAAAATGATACTGATAATACTCATATGAACCTTCTCAATTAATAGAGCAGGTAGAATGAGCTTTTATAGTTGAAGCACAGGAGAAAGCTGAATTTGAAGATAAATTGTGGTGTAAAAATGGAGTCAACAGAAAAAAGTGAAATGTAATGGGAGAAAGAAAAAGGAGAGGGGAAGAGGCCGAGATATTTCATATAATAAGATTTTCCTTTATTACAATGAGCTATTGCAATGATATGGAATAGGGGAAGGCAAAGGAGAATGAGGGAATCTTTGCTCACATCAGAGGTGGCTAGGAGAGGAAACAGCATGTATACTCAATGGGGTATAGGCATCTGGAGTAAGAAGGAAAGGGGGGACAGAGGGAAGGGGTGGGAATGTGAGTGATGGAGGAGAGGATGGATCATGGTGGGGAGGGTGGTCAGTTATGACACATTTTCTTTTTTACTTCTTGCAAGGCTCTGGGATTGGATGGCCTGTCTGGGACCATAGGGCCAGGTGGATGCTGGGCCTAAGGGGTGGTAGGGGGGCTCGGGGCCTCTTGGCCACAGGGCCAGGGATCTGTCTGCTGCGCCACTCAGCTACCCTACAGCAGAGTCAGAGTGAAAGGAGAGAGAAAATATAGTACATGGTAGTGGAAATGTACGAAAGGAGGGAGTTGCAATCAACAATGGCAAAGGTGGAAAAATATTGAAGTAACTTTTGTGATGGACTTATAAAGAATGTGATCCACCCACAACAGAGTTGGTGGTGTTGGAACATAGACTGAAACACATTTTTTATTATTACTTTGGGGTGAGTGCAGGGCAAATGGGGCTGCATGGCCTTCCTGGGGTGGCATATCAGGGTGATTGTTGGGTATCTGAGGCTGGGTTTCAACCCGGGTGCTCCTGGCTTGAAGGCCAGTGCTCTGTCCACCACCCAGCCACCCCTACTATTTTATTTTATTTTGGGTCTTTTTTTCCCTTTTTTTGGATTTTGCAGGGCAGTGGGTTTAGGGTGGCTTGCATGTCACACGGCTGGATGATTGTTGGGTGCATGGGGCTGGATGTGGGCTCGGGTGCTTCTGGCTCCAGGGCTGGTGCTCTGTCCATTGTGCCACTTGGCCATACCTACAATTATTACTATTATTTTTTTATTTTAATTTTAACTTTTTTCTCTCCCCTTTACTTTATTGCTCAAGTGAGTCTATATTTTTGGGGGAGGGGTTTTTTGTTTACTCTTAAACAAGAATATTTTATTAATGTATAAAAAGTTATTTGTACAAAATGAGAATAAAAAATATTAAATAAAAAAGTCAGTGTTGAAAACTATCTTTATATGTTATTGAAGAAAAAGAATACCCTGAATGGAGTGACAAAAAATTAAACACAATTGAACAACAGCAATCTCCTCCACTGTAACCAATGATAACCCATAAGCTGCAACTATACCAGGTGACTAAATCTTCCAGGAAATAAGGATTCAGATGGCTTTCTTTGCTAACAAATGAGGACCTGTAATATATCCTTCGATTTAGTTTTATCTTCTTACTTCCTTTTGATTTTGTATACATAATGAGACAAGAGTAACAAGAGTCAATTCTAGTGTAATATGTTTACTAATTCATCTTTGGAATAGAATCTCTCTCATTCAGAAAGCAAATAGCCAAGTTAAATGCTCTAAAAACTATCATTCTAAGTCTTCTCTGTTTCCTTTTATATAATGAAGTCACCATTATTAAGCATTCACAGGATTGAGATCTATTTTGTACTTTTCTTTGCTTCAGAGGTTGCTAGGGCTAATGAATTCATCACCAATGACTTGCTTAATACTGATAAGTCACTTATCCTTAGCTAAGTTTGTCTTAGAAAGCAGAGCTAGTCTGCGGACTGGACAACATCTTTCAAGCAAGATAGAATTTGCCAAAACTGATATTCTATCTATATAATGATTGAGAATGAGAATACATAGTCATTTACCATGTTTCAATGTTTCACTGGAGTAGGACTGTGTAGAAAGTAAACACAATTAAATTAATGTAATTTTGATCTATGTATACTTTCTATTTCATATTTTAAAAGAGAGCATATCATTTTAATTGCTTTTTAAAAGAAAAAGCAAAGTCCCTAATTACCTCATGTGGTACCCAACTGGCAAACTGAACACTTCTAGGGGAAAAACTCACTTAAAGAATTTCAAGTAATTTTAATATCACCTTAAACAATATATGATTTAGGGGTGGCTAGGTGGTGCAGTGGATAAAGCACCGGCCCTGGAGTTAGGAGTCCCTGGGTTCAAATCCAGTCTCAGACACTTAATAATTACCTAGCTGTGTGGCCTTGGGCAAACCACTTAACCCAATTTGCCTTGCAAAAACCTAAAAAAAACCCAAACAAAACCCAACAATATATGATTTAGAGGACAAATATGCTGCAGTTCCTGCAGCATTATATTGACAGATGTATTTACATGTATATATACATATATATATATATATATATGTATATGTTTATAAATGCCAATGTATATATATATATATCACACTTTAAAACTAACATTGAAAATTCTAATTAATTTTTCCTCGAAATATAATTTAGAATCGAAAGATATATATGGTCTTACCCATAATCTAGCTAAATAGATATTTGTAATACATATACTTTGGGATCCATATCTTAAAATAAAATTGAAATGCTGAATGTTTGGTCATGTAGTCATAAATGATGTCCTTCATAAAAATCATAATGTAAGGGTCTAGGATTGTATTAAGTGACTTCAGACTTGTTTTTATTTGTATTTTTCTAAATAATTGTTATTTAAAACTTTTTTTCATGTGACTATAAACTTTGATTTATTCTTCAGCAAACTGTATCTTCATAACATTTGAGTTTTTAATCCATTGGGGAGTGACATTTTTAAAAATAAATTTGACACAGTTCCACTATATATTTGAGAAATTCGACCTTAATCAGTAAATTTTCTCTAAATTTTTTCTCTAGTTTTCTGCTTTTTACAATTTTGGTTGCATTGATTTTGTTTGTGCAAAATTGCTTTCATTTCATGTCATTAAAATTATCCAGTTTATTTTCTGTGTCTCGTCATCTCTTATTTGATCACAATCTCTTTGTTTGACCCCAAAGATCTGACTATCCAATTTTTCTATGCTCTCCTAATTTGTTTATGTCTAAATCAAATACTCGTTTTGGCTATCTATTTTCAGGATATATGATAGGAATGATAGGAATGAGTATTTACTTAGCCACTACTGTGTGTTAGATGCTAAATAGATATAGATATAGATATAGATATAGATATAGATATAGATATAGATATAGATATAGATATAGATATAGATATAGATATAGATATGCATATGCATATACATATACATATGCATATGCATATACATATACATATACATATACATATACATATGCATATACACATACATATACATATACACATACACATACACATACATATACATATACATATACATATACATATACATATACATATACATATACATATACATATACATATACATATACATATACATATACATATACATATACATATACATATACATATACATATACATATACATAATTATTTTGGTTCTTACAACAACTCTAGGAAATAGATATAATTACTATCCCTTTTTTAGAGTTGATGTAACTGGGACTAATAGATATTAAGTAACTGACAGAGGATCACATAGCTAGTAAGTCCCTGAGGTCTTAGGATTCTGATTCTAGGTCCAGCACTCTACTCTGCCTCTAGCAGCCTGAAAGGGGGAAAAATAACCATAGGATCTTACAGTTAAAGCTAGAAGGGACCTTGGAAACCATTGAATTCTTTAAGAGGGCAAAAATGGTTGAGTGATTTGTCTTGATATTTGAAGCAAGATTTAAACCCAGATCTCCTTAACTCTACATTGCTATATTACAACCTCCTAATGGCATGGGGGAGGGAGGGAATCTTGAATATTATTATTAACAAAAAATGAGTGGGAGAATATTGATAGCTATGAACTCATAAGGATATTTTCATATCTTTAAATGAAAATATAAAATTCATCCACGCATGCATTGAGAAAGTCTTTGATAAGAGTATCGAAGTGAGTAGGCAGGCTTTTATAAGTGATTTTATTCAGGAGACTACATATTTAACTTCACCCTAACACTTGAAAGTTGTAAAAAACATGAACTTATTGTGTTTATTGTTTGCCAATTATAAAAAAGAGAAAAAATAATGATTTAATAGATCAGAGTCTTGCCTTAAGGGATCTTCATGAGTAAAATATCTCTCATGTAAAACATAGATAGGTGATGGATAGATAGATAGATAGATAGATAGATAGACAGACAGAAGACAGACAGACAGACAGACAGACAGATAGCTGGATGGTTTGATGGAGATGGTTAGATAGATGGAGATAAATAGATGAATGGATAGATGGATATTTATATATATATATATATATACATATATATACATTTTATATATAAATATATACAAAAATACACATATACACATACAGATCAAAATACCTTAAAAATCAAGCAATGTAACACTGTTCAATTGAAACTGTGCAATGCAACTCTGATTATTTATATCAAAACATGCATATAACAGACATATTTACTAAAGGTCTTTATCGCTGTAATATAGGAAGTCCTTCAGATGTTACTCTGTGAAGTACAATGGCTGACTGTAGAGTTTCCTACAGAAATTGATGGTAGAAGGAAGAGATATGTGATATTATTCATAGAAGGAACAGATTTTAGGTGAGGAAGTTCCCTTTTCAAATAAAGGTCATCTCTTTCTCCCCAAAATGTAATTTTCTCTTAAAGATTTTCCCCAATTGCCTTATTTTAACAACTAGTTTTTTCCCATTCTTTCCCTTCTATGATCAGCATCCTCACCATGAAGAGAAAAAAAAAGAAAACTCTCCTAACAAGTATACCTTGTCAAACAAAATAAAATATTAAATTGACCAGCAGATTTTTAAATGTCTATCTCATTCTATATTTTAAATCCATCACCTCTCTGATATGTGGTAGGTAGTATACATCACCTTGGGTCCTTTGGAAACATAGTTTGTCATTTCATTGTTCATTTCTGAAGTCTTTCATAGATATTTTTCTTTATAATGTTGTTTTTATTGAATTTGTTCAGTTCTACTTGCTTTATTTTGCCTTCATTTATAGACATTTTTCCATTTCTGCTGAAACCATTATGTTGTCATTTTTTAAGTGCAATAATATTTTATTTTTTTAATTTACCATAATCTCTTTAGTCATTTTCAAGAGATGGACACTTTTAATTTCCATTTTTGATACTACAAAAATAGCTTCTTATAAACTTTTTCTATATTTGGGTATCTATTTTAAAAACTCATCTCTTTGAGATACAGGTCTAATAGAGTAAGTTAAGTAAAAAAAAAAGAAGTCAAGTGAGTATTGCCCTGGAGTCATGAAAACCCATAATTAAATCCAGACTCAGTTACTACTTCAGCCTGCTTCAGTTTCCTCATCTATAAAGTGGAAACATTAGCATTCATCTCTTAGGGATGTAATAATCAAGTAAGATAATATTTGTAAAGTAATTTGCCAATCACAGTACTTTATAAATGCTATTTCTTCTAGTTGTAATATAACTACTACTAGTAATAGTATAGTTTAGCTATATGTCTGGTATATAATTAGCATTTAATAAAGGCTTTTTGATTGATACTTGGGGATAGTCATTCTATCCTATTACTTCCAGATGAATTCCTTTGCATGGATATATGCCATCTATAACCATAGCCTTCAGCTAGATCTAGTTCTTTGTACTCAAATTTTAATTCATGAAATAAAACAAGAATTTCCATAATGTAATAAAATATGATTGCACAGGAAATTGAAAATCTGTTGAGTACAACTTGCTATTCCTTTTGAAAACATTAATAAAGTTATCATGTAAATTTTTTTCCTTTTTCCTTCCCTTTCCATCTCCCATCCAAGAAATGATTACAATTAGACATAAATATGCTTATTTATGTACAATCATTGTATAAATACTTTTACAAATCAGTTCTTCTATATGGAGATAGTAGCTTTATTCATGTACCTTTTTAGTTAATTGGGGCATTTATAAGTGTCAAAATGGCATATTCTCTCAAAGTTGGATACAATTCTAAAGTTCCATCAAGGTAAGATTAGTGGATGGAGCAGAGCTTGTCTGAGAGGTAGGTATTCAATTACACTATATAACTGTTTTTGAGAACTTCAATCACAGTCATATTTATTTATTAATTAGGAAAGAGAAAGAAGACTTTGATGGAGTTTTGGGTAACTGGAAGGAACTTATCTACCTCTTGCTTTGTTAGAGGCTGTTCCATAATTAGTCAGCTTAGACTGGTATATTTAATCCTTAGTATCTAATCTCATAAATCAGAGGATAGCACAGTAAAAATTATGAAATTATGCCTTCATAACATGTAAAAGTTCTATATTTTATGTGTAAAACAGGGATAAAGAGAATGATCTTTTGAAAACTGTGTATCAGTAGGAATACCAAGTAATACCATTTGGTTTAAGCAACACCCCCACAATTTTTAAAGTTTCTTGAATTTGCTTTCTCATGTCTTGCTAGCCTAAAGGTTGTATTATGTCTTAATGATATTCACATTGAATTTGGTGGTTCATTGAGTATATAATGAAATGTTTTGAATCATATTCAAACAGCTATTAAACAATAACTTTCCAACAAATTGGCGACAATGTGGCAAATGTATTAGAAAGATGTGGGTTTCCTTATTTCTAATTCTTTCAAAACATGAGTAATATGAAAATATGTTAAACACAATTGTACATGTATAGTTTTTACTAGATTTTTCACTGTCATGGGGAGGATTAAGGGATGGGAGGGCAGTAGAAAAATTTAGAATGCATAAATTTATAAATTGATGAATGTTGAAAACTACTTTTGCATGTAATTAGAAAATGAAATAAAAAAAAGAAAGACATAGGTTTAAGTCCCACATCTAAAAACATGCATATTTGATTCTGGATAAATCACTTAACATCTCAGATCATTCTCTAAGATAGTAAATTGCAGAAAAGATGCCAACTTATATTGGTGGATACTATTCTAATTTGAGTCCAAATTGTTTCGAACCACCTTTCAACATCAGTATAAATATCAGCTCATTATCAAGTTGGAAATGCATCAAAGAGGAAGTAAACCTTCTGGGATCGGTTAGGTCAGTGAAGATTCTAAAAGGACTCACACAATCTTACTGTAGTCAGATCCCCATGCTTCCAATATTAAATAGTTCCTACACTTTATGAGGCAATTACAATATTTCATTCCTGGATTTTCTACCTTATGTTGCCATTCCCTTAATCTGATTCTATATTATTCCATAGTTTTTTTTTTAATAACCAATATAGAAGGCACATTTAATGACCCAATACCTATATAATTTTATCTGATTATACTTGTAGGATTTATTATGGAGATCAGTGTTGCCACTTTGGCTTCTTTTTAGATTTTGCTATTCATTTGTTTAAAATTCTTCATGACTGTTCAAATTTTGGGATAAACATACTAAAATGTTTTCCTCCTCCGGCTCATTTTCAGATGAGGACCTGAGATAAACAAAGTTAAGTGACTTGCCCAGGGTCACACAGCCAGTATATGTCTGAAGTTGGATTTGAACTCAGATCTTTTAGATTTCAGGACTAGCACTCTTTCCAAGCTTAAGTGACCTCTTAGGGGCTATCCTATCCTTTTACATAAGCCAGAATGTATTTATTCCAAAATTTGATTATTGTACAAAGAAAATATAGTACCTGGGGAAAGAAATTATTTGTCATTCCTAATTCTGAGATATCAAAGCATAAAATTTAGGAATGTGATATCCCATTTTCCAATGTGATGATTAGTGTGCAACACCTTCAAACTATCCATTAAAAAAATTCAATGCCAGATCCACTTATAGAATTCTAATGAAGGAAGGAAGTTCTGGGCACTGAAATCTGTGTTTATTGATAGCACCTATAGTTTAGCAATGTACAAACAACTGAGTCTAGCATCTAACAGCTAATATGGGATACTGCCATATTTTGTATATTGATGCAATTTAGATGAATTCCTCTCTGCTTACCAACTGTCTAGCTTTCCTGCAGTATTTGAATGCTGCTTGGAGAAGCATGTTCTGAGTTGCTTGTCCCAATTGGAAAATATTGTAGTTCTGGCTCTGCTAGAGCTTGTTCTTAAAAATTCAACCAGGTAATTACTGGAATTTCTGGACTGCAAGCATATGTACTAATGTAAAAATTTACTTTTGGTCATGTGATAGATAAATTATCCCAACAAACCTGTTACCATAATAAATTTCGCAACTGCTAAATCTCAATCCAGAAATACTGAAACCAATTTTATGAGAGTAGTTGTGTCAGGCCTTTTCTCTGGGTATAACACACACAAATGATGTTTAGTTTTAGACTCCCATATCCTCACTTGTTCTTATGTCTCTTGACATGACTCCATTTTCAATGATCTGTCAATGACCTTATTGTATTATTCAGAGCCTCATACTCACCACTTTTTTTTCAGGTTTTTGCAAGGCAAATGGGTTTAAGTGGTTTGCCCAAGGCCACCCAGCCAGGTCATTATTAAGTATCTGAGGCCAGATTTCAACTCAGGTCCTCCTGACTCCAGGGCCAGTGTTCTATCCATTGTGCCCCCTAGCCATCCCGTACTCACCACTTTTTGAGGTAGTAGTACGGTATAACCACCAATGTGTCTATGTGAAGTTTTCACCTATTTCCAGTGAGTACACTGATTGACCAGTAAGCTTTCCAAAGCATTGAAAGTAGCTTGTCATATTGCCTGTAAATTCATGGAAGCAATGCCTCCAATGCCATTAAGTTTCATTATTAACTTACCTCTCATTCTTGGGGTGCAGTACCATCTGGGCAGGTAGTAGTAGGTATCAGAACTCAAGTATTTTACTTCCTTTCATATGAACTTCCTTTCACTTCCTTCCACTCTTACTGAGGACAGTTAAATATGCCTAAGAGAAATCATTAGCCTTTCCTTTTCATCAATCATATCATTTACCATATCAGGGATGCCTTATCATTTACCATTTAGAGACTGATCTATTTACACTTCTTTAAGAAAAGATTTGCTTTTTGGAGGATTCATGTCTGATGAGACAAAGCAACATATAAGCTAAATCCTAGAACAGGTCTTACTGGGTTATAATGTTTATTATTTGGATGAACAGGCCATCCCACTACAATGAAATGCACTTGAAAGTGTAAAAGGAAAAAATTAACTGTGAAAAAATCTTTTTAATAAGTTTCTCTGATAAAGATACCATTTCAAGATATTTTAGGAAGTAATTAAAATTTATAAGATTAATAACTCTTTGCCATTTGGTAAATGGTCTAAGTGAATGAACAGGCAGTTTTCTACCAAAGATATCTAAGTTATATATAGAAATATTAAAAAATGCTCTACCTCACAGATTAGAGAAATATACATCAAAACCACACTGAAGAGGCAGCTAGGTGGCACAGTGGTTAGAACACTGGCCCTGGAGTCAGGAGGACCTGAGTTAAAATGTTAAAATCTGACCTCAAAAACTTGAATAATTGCCTAGCTGTGTGATCTTGGGCAAGTCACTTAATCCCATTGTCATAAATAAAAATTTTAAACATCATTTAAAAAACAACACTGGACTTCTACCACACACCCATCAAATTGGCATTGACAAAAAAAGCAAAATGACAAATCTTAGAGGACCTCCAAGAAAATGGGTTCATCGATTCAGCATCATTGGTGCTGTGACTTGGTCCAGTCATTCTGGCAAGCAATTTCAAATAATATCCTCAAAATTACTAAACTGTGAATATCTTTTGATCTAGCAATCCCATTACTAAATCCAAAAGTAAAGATAGAAGAAAAGGTGGGGCAGCTAGTTAGCACAGTAGATAGAGCACCAGCCCTGGAGTTGAGAAAACCTGAGTTCAAATCAGGCCTCAGATACTTAATAATGTCTAGCTGTGTGATCTTGAGCAAGTCATTTAACCCCATTGCCTTAAACAAATTTTTAAAAAATTTAAAAATGGAAAAAAAGGTTCTGTATGTATACAAACATTTTATATCTTTTTTTGGTATCAACAAGACCCATATACTAAGCAGGTAGAGTGGGGTATCTATCCACTAAAGAAATAATGATATATAAACAAAATGAAATAATATTGCAATATATGAAGTAATAAAGGAGATGGTTTCAGAGAAACCTAGAAATATTTATATGAACTAGTACGAAGTGAAATGAATAGAAGAAAGAAGACAATTTATTCTAGAACATTAATGCTGCAAAAGCACACAATTAAGAAAAACTTTCAGACTCTGATCAATGCACTGTTTAACCACCATTCTAGGAAACCATTGAAGAAAAATGCTACCAACCTCCTTAAAGACAGGTTATAGATCAATATGAAAAGTAAGATTCCTGTTTTGGATAGGACCAATATGGGAATTTGTTCTGCTCAACTATGCTTATTTGTTACAAATTCCTCCATCTCTCCTGAGTATTAGGAAAAAAAATAATAATGTTTGACAATTGGGAAAAAAGCAATTGGGATGTAACAAGTTACTCCATTTCTCTATACAGCATACCTTCGTCTATTTAAAATAGTACTATATCCTATAAGAAAGAGTACTTATATATTCGTTTCCTCCTTTATTTAACTAATGTATTATAGTGACCAGAGTCAACAGTAACCCAGTAGAGCTTAGAAGTTATCCAGGCTAACTTCCAAATAGGGAAAGCAGCATGCCAATTAACCTGACATTTACTGCATTTCCAGAGAGCCTTTGATATCAGACTGGCTCTTCACCTAAAATTTCTGAATCAGTAAATCTTTCAAAAAAATGAGAGTGCTAAGTCCCTAAAATCACTAAGGTGGCTTACCTGTTGGATCTCTTCTTTTTATTCCATATTCTCTGGTCATGACTTTCAGTTGCCAACTACAAACATTGCCCTCTTCCCTTCCTTGAATTGACCTTCAGTTAGATGTGACTGAAAAACAACAAAAAATGCATCTATTGTATTTTTTTAAAAAATAAAGATGAACATTATTTCAGGATAGAAAATGAGTTCATCAAAATCATTAAGTTATTGTTCATCCATTTCTATCATGTCTGAGTCTTCATGATCTCATCTGTGGTTTTCATAGCAAATACACTGGAGTTTGCTATTTTCTTCTCCAGCTCATTTCATAGATGGGGAAACTGACTTACCCAAGGTGACACAGTTAGTAAACTTTTGAGGTCAGATTTGAACTCAGGAAAATGAGTTTTCTAATTCCAGACATGGCATTCTATCCACTGGGCCACCTATCTTCTTATAAAAGCATTACACAATTTCCCAAAGATATAATTGCTATATGCACACATTTCTTACCCATAGCCTACCCCTTTAACATTGAGAAGGACTCTGAGATTTTTTGCTATACCATGCAAAGAACTTAATATTTTCATATTTTGGAGGGATTCCAAAAAGTTTCCCATCCTCCTCACCAGATACCTTCACTCCCAAATACACATACACATATCCTTGACTTCTTTAATTAGGTCTTTCTAATGGCATGACTTAAAGGGCTATGTTTCAGATTAAACCACTCTTTTTTACCCAGCACAACCAATTGAAACACTTGCTTGGCATCATTCCTTCTGGTAACACATGATATTTAACTGTGTGGCAACATATAAAATGTGAGCCTATAGCACCTAAGCAGCAGGCCCTGACTCTAAATGATCTCATCTACTACTCCTTCAAGCATGGAAAAAAATTCAGGAGGAAGCATTTCTCCAAAATGTGCTAGGCTCTCTTTATTTAAAAGTTTGTTTTTACATTAATATCATATACGATGAAAAATAAATGCAAGACCCAGAGATCCTACAATATGTCATGTCAATAAAAACAATAAAGAAGTAGGCATTTTTCTACCTAAAGAAAATTTAAAACCAATTTAATCCTAAAATGCATTTGGTACTCAGATTTTACTTAAATAATAATTATTTTAGATATTCATAACATTTTAATATATGGGCATTTCAAATTAAATATCAGCTACTAACATAGCTGATATAGCTTTATGGAAAGCTCTTAAATCACAATAAAAAAAGGTTATAAACATGCGGCTGTAATAACTAAGCGGTCTTTAACAATTAGCTTTAGATTTCCCTATATTAGTCCAGAATAGTCTATATCATGTATAGAGCTGTCTTCCTTATTTGTTTTTTCCCAAGTGTAAAAATGTACACTAACTTATTATCTTGTGACCCTGGATCCATCAATCCTATTTTAATTGTCTCTTCTGTGAAATTCAGGAGTTGAAATGTATGGGTTTATAACCAGACAGTCAGGGTTCAGTTCTAAGCTCTTCCATTTTCTTCATTTGTGATCTTAAGGAAGTCATTTAGTCTCCCTGTACTTCCATTTCCTCATTTGTAAAAGAAGGGTATTAGATGTAATGATCTGCAAGACCCTTCCTAACGCTATAATTTGGATACCTCTCAGTTCCACAGTCAGTGAATTTTCAAGATAATGGTCCTTTTGGAAAAATCTCCTTTCCCCTTTTCTTTTTCCAATACATAATGTATCCCAACTCATGTCATTTCCCCCCATGAAGCTTTTTCTGACCATTCTAACTCTGTTGTCTGTTCTCTATAATCCTATACATGAGTAGTCCATAGCACATAATTTCCTACTTAGTTTTATTAAGTACTATGAACCTGGTTTAATGAATCAGAAGCAGCAGTGTGTTAGAAAGTTATAAAATAGAGTCTCATATTATAACTGATAAAGATGATCATTACCAACAAGTCTTTCATGGAAGGCTTCATGGAGGAGGTGCCATTTGAACTATGCCTTGAAGAATAAGTCAGAACTCATCAGTATAAGAGGAGGAAGAAGTTATTCAGTAAGTAAAGACTATCCTTTAAAAAGACCCTGAAAGCAGGAAAGGTCAGGACATTTTGGGAAGTCATTATGATAGTACTGTGTAAAATAGAAATGCCCTTGAAGTCCATCTATTCCAAGATTGTCATAATTAAGGAGGAGGAAAAGTAACCTGGACCAAACAATTAATTGGCAGCAGGAAAATCCCTAGATCTCAGATGTCCAATATCTTAACTTTTTTTTTTCATTAGATCATGATTCATGGCATGCTGGACACTGTGGAAGATATGAAGTTAAATAATATGCAATCATTAAAGAAGTTATACTCCAGAAGTACATGTTTCACGAGTTGATGTTATAGGAACCATTCTAATTTCTCCTAAATCTTTTCAATTATATTATTTATGAATTTATGCCAAGCATACACTGACTTGTGAATAATAAGTGAGCAGTATTGAGCAAATCACTAAGTCTCTACCAGCTACAACTTCTTCAACAATATAATGGTAATTACAATACAGCCAGTTCTGCTTTAAGGCATATTTCAAAAAAGTCTAGATTTTTTTCCAAAACAATTGAATTTAGGCATTATTGATCAGTTTAAATCACTCTCTTTTACTCAGAACATATATATTTCTTAACCACTTAACATGTATAAAATTGTGCTATAATTTTAAAACTAGATTTCTATCTTTTCTTATAATGGATCACTGTCAAAATTTTTGAGCATTGTTCTTCTAACCACATTTTCCCCATAAGCCCTCTGGTTTTATCAGGCAATTTTGAATGCAGGGAGATTAGTGAGAATAACATTAGTTTAGCAGACTTGGCTATACCCTATCACTTTCATAGTCACAGTTGTGAATATGACATATAGGCTTGTCCAACCTTGCAGCAAATTTCTCACTACTAAGTATCATATTCCTGATAACATCTCAAGTGCTACTTCCTTATCTATCTCCCCTTTTTGAAAAAAATTGATCTCAGGAAGATGACACTGACATATTAGTGGAACAAAGATCCAAGTTGGTGATAAGAGGTTGCATGTTTCTGAAGGACAAAGTCTCGGACTCTTACACTTTTTTATACTCCACAAGTGGCCAGTGAATCATGTGAATCCATATTTATAACAGAATTTTTTACTGTGTTTGTAAAGCAAGCATCACAAATATCATTAAACCCATTTTACAGAAAAGGAAAGTGAAGCTCAAAAACCTTAAGTAATTTGCCCATGGTCACCCAACTAGTAATAATAAAGGTGAAATTTGAAGTTGTCTTCAGACTCAGTAGTGGATTACATTTGGTTGGTCAGTCAATAATTTTATTAAATGACTACCTAATTACTGTGCTAATTCTGTGGATACAAAGAAACATAAAAGATAGTTCCTATTCCAAAGGAACTGATAGAGGTGAAAGCATGTACATAATTATGTTAGAATATGCTATAAACAGGGTAAATTGTAGTAGTAGTAGGAACATACTAAAGGTTGATTGGGAAAGATTTCCTGGAGAAACTTTTCCCACTCTATCAAATTATGTGCATAAGACAATAGATCATAAGATTCTTATCTGTTAAAGAGTAGTGAGATCACCTCAACCAGGAGTGTCTGACTTATTTTTTGGTCATGGACTCCTTTAGCTATCTGGTGAAACCAATTTATAATAATACACTCTTTAAATAAAACTTAATATAAAATTGATCAATCATCAATATTTATTAAATACCTCAGGTATTGTGCTAAGTGTTGGGAATTAAAAAAGGCAAAATTAGTCCTTGCCCTCAAGTAACTTACAGTCTAATGAGGGAGAAAATATTTAACCAAATATATACATCTACATTCAAGAGCTCTAGGAAATAATTATTAGAAGGAAGGTACTAGAACTCAAAGGGGTTTCAAAAGCCTGTAAAAACAGTATTTTAATAGGAATTTAATAGAATGGAGGGAAGTTAGTAAAGGAGAGAGAGTTTTTCAGGCATAGGAAAGAGCAAGGGGGAAAATGGCTTAGAGAGGAGATGGAGACTGTGTTATTTATGTTATTACGTCATTGAATCAAAAAGTGAATGGAGGGAAGTAAGGTATAAAGAAGATGGGAAAAGTAGGAGAAAGGAATTTGAAATCTAAACTGAGCAATTCCATAGAATGAAAAAGGGAACAAAATATATTTAAATAGTTATCAAAATATTCTTTTTTTTTAAAACCAAGTTTAACAGTCTTAGATCTGGAAATTTCATCTAGTTCTACCAACTCAAATGGTACTCAAAAATCCTTTATTTGAGGATAATGAACAGAAGGCTAACTATGCCTGACATGTAGTAGATGCTTTTTTTATAGAAAAAATTAATGTATATATGAATTTTTATTTGGCAATGCTGACTTTAACCCTTATATTACTAATGTACTACTGTACTACTGTGTAAAAAATCATTTGAGGACTCCTGGCCAAGATGATGGAGGGAAGTCAGGTATTGCCTAATGTTCTCCTGGCTTTCCCTCAGAGCTAACAAATTCTTAACAGAATTTGGATCCACAAAATCCAAAGAAGAACCTAGAAAAAGAACATCTACCAACAAAGTCTGTGTCAGGGGAGCAAGGGTGAGCCAGTGTCAGAGAGCAGAGAGCCAGTGCAGGGGCAGTGGGGTGAGGCCCAGGGACTAACCTGAGAACAGCTGCAGAAACAATTGCTGTGCATGTGGCAGCATGGAGAGCTCCAGCCTGGAAGCTTTTACTGAGTGGGGTGGGAGAACTCCAGCATAGTATCTAGACATCTATCTGTTCAGTTCAGTTGGTCTAGAAGACCAGGGACATGAGTCCCTATGTTTTCAGCAAAGTCCTCCTGTTTCCATTTGAGTCCCTTTCCCTCCCCCAATTCTAGCCCCCACCCCACCCCCAGGCTCAGGTGTGGGCCACAGGGAAGTATTGATTGAGAATTAAGTAGATTAACTACACAGCCTGAAGACCTAGCCCACATTGTTCAAGACATCCTGCTACCCCTTTCACCCCCCCCCCCAGCCCCAGACCTAGGGAGTAAGTCACTAATCAAGGTCATAGACATTCCAGAGAAGGGGACTAGAATCCTACTAGCCAGCCCACTTGGAGTTATTAAGACCAGTAAACAAATCCTCTAGAGATCTCAACACCAAAGTTCTATGAACTAGCCCCTCCCCCAACACAAGATCTAAGGAAAAGGAAGAAAGGCCAGTGGCAATTTGGGTCCATTGCATGTGTCTTTGAAGAGAAGGATCCTAATGCAGAAAGAACTAGAGCTTCAGAGGAGAATATGAATTGGTCTACAAACCAGAAAGACTTCTTAGAAGAGATCAGGAAGGAGTTTAAAAATCAATTGGAAAAATTGGGAAAAGAAATACAAGAGAAAATTAACATCTTACAAACAAGAAAATAAAACTAAAATTGAACAAGTGAAAAAAGAGAATAATTATCTCAAAACCACAATTGAGCAGATGGAAAATTCCTTCAAAAATAGAAATGATCAACTAGAAAAGGAGTTGCAAAAGGTAAAAAAAGAAAATTCTTCTCTAAAATGTTTGGAATCTATGGAAAGCAATGACTTCATGAAACAACAAGCATCTGTGAAACAAAACCAAAAAAAAAAAAAGAAAAAAAATATAAAATATAAAATACTTCATTGGTAAAACAACTGACCTGGAGAATAGATCCAAGAGATTCAACTTAAGAATCATTGGGATTCCTGAAAAATGAGGAGATAAAAAGCTTGGATTCCATACCTCAGGATATAATGAAGTAGAGTTTCCCTGATATCTTGGAACCAGTGGGAAAAAAATATATTTTAAAAGAATTCATCAATCTTCTCTTGAAAGGATCCCAAAATGAAAACACAAAGGAATGTTGTGGTCAAATTCCAGAACTATTACATAAAAGAAAATCCTGCAAGCAGTCAGAAAGAAACAATTTAACTACCAAAGGACCACAGTAAAGATTACACAGGACATAGCTACATCAACATTAATGTATCAAAGGGCCTGGAATTTGATATTCTGAAGAGCAATGGAGCTTGGAATGCAACCAAGAATTCATTATCTGCCAAAACTGAACCTTCTCTTCCAGGGAAAAAGATGGACCTTTAACCAAATAGGAGACTTCCAACTTTTTCTAATGAAAAGACCAGAGGAGACTCAAGATACATGAATAGGGAAAAAAGGGAAAAGAAAAGAAAAGGAACTTATTTGATAAGATAAAACTAGCTATGTACTCACCTGGGAGAAAGGTTCTCATAACTCTTGAGGATTGTAATTCTATTAAAAAGAATATACTTAGCCAGAAGTAATGGACAGTCATGACTTTTCCTTGACTCTGATAGAATTATTTAAAAACAATATTTCCTTAAAAAAGAGGAGACAGCAGAAATAGGAGGATGGAGATTGAATGGGATAATTAACATCACGTGGAGAGGTACAAAGGACCTATGCAATAAAAGGGGGAAAAGGGAGGAGGGAGGAAAAATGTGAATCTTAGTGCCAGCAGCTTTGGCTCAAAAAAGGACACACACATACACACACACACACACACACAGTCATACACAGCTTAGAAATGTATCTACACTTAAAAATATTAAGAGAGAGAGAAGGGGCAGGAAAAACATAACTGACAAAATGAAGGGAAGGAAGAAGGGGCAAAGGAAAAAGGGAAAAAAAGGATGGGGGTTGGATATAAGGGGGTAAACACACTGAAGGAAGTGGCGTTCAGAAGCAAAATACTGAGAAGTAGGAATAAGGTGAAAAGGGAGGAGAAGACAAACAGAAGGAAGATAGCATTGTGGGCAATACAGAGGTAGTAATTATGGGGTGGCTAGGTGCTGCAGTGGATAGAGCACTGGCCTTGGAGTCAGGAGTATCTGGGTTCAAATCTGACCTCAGACACTTAATAATTACCTAGCCATGTGGCTTTGGGCAAGCCACTTAACCCCATTGCCTTGCAAAATCTAAAAAAAAAAAAGATTTAGAATTATAGCTTTGAGTGTGAATGAGATGAACTCTCTCATAAAACATAAACAGATATTAAAGTGGATTAAAAACCAGAATCCTACAAAATTCTGCTTACAAGAAACTCATGTGAAGCAGAGAGATACATATAAAGTAAAGGTAAAAGGTTTAAGTAGAATATATTATGCTTCAATTGAGGTGAAAAAGGCAGGGGAAGAAATCCTTATCTTAGACAAATCAACTGAAAAAATAGATCTCATTAAGGGGTGGCTAGGTGGCGCAGTGGATAAAGCACCAGCCCTGGAGTCAGGAGTACCTGGGTTCAAATCCGATCTCAGACACTTGATGATTACCTAGCTGTATGGCCTTGGGCAAGCCACTTAACCCCATTTTCCTTCCACAAAACTTAAAAAAATATATCTCATTAAAAGAGATAAGGAAGGAAACTATATCCTCCTAAAAGTTACTATAGACAATGAAGAAATTTAAAATCTAAATATGTATGTACCAAGCAGGGTAACATCCAAATTATTAGAGGAGAAATTGAATGATTTACAGGAAGACATAGACAGCAAAATTCTACTGGTAGGAGAATTCAAACCCCCTCACTCAGAATTAGATAAATCTAAACATAAAGTAAATGAGAAGGAAGTTAAGGAGGTAAATAGAAGATTAGAAGAAGGTTAGGAAAGATAGACTTTTGGAGAAATTTGAATGGGGATAAAAAGAAATATACCTTTCTTTCTGCAGTACATGGTACCTACAGAAAAACTGATCATGTGCTAGTGTAAAAAACCTCCTAATCAAATGCAGAAAGGCAGAAATAGTGAATACTTCCTTCTCAGACCACAATGCAATAAAAATTAAATGCAATAATGGACCACAGAAAGATAGACTTAAAACTAATTGGAAATGAAATAACCTAATTTTAAATAATGAATGGATCAAACAATAAATTATAGATAGAATTAATGATTTCATCCTAGACAATGACAAAAACAAGACAATATACCAAAATTTATGGGATACAGCCAAAGCAGTTATTAGGGAATATAGTATATCTTTAAATGATTATATAAATAAAATAGAAAAAGGAAATCAATGGATTAAGCATGCAACTAAAGATTAGAGAAAAATCATATTAAAAACCCCCATTTAATTACCAAATTAGAAATTCTGAAAAATTATAGTAGAGAGTAATAAAATCAAAAGCAAGAAAACTTTTAAACTAATAAATAAAATCAAGAGTTGGTTTTATGAAAAAAATAATAAAATAGATAAAACCTTGGTTAATTTGAAAAAAAAGGAAGAGCAAAACCAAATTACTAGTACCATAAATGAAAAAGATGAAGTCACCACCAATGAGGAGGAAATTAAAGTAATAATTTGGAATTATTTTGAAAAATTATATGTGAATAATTTTGACAATCTAAGTGTAATGATGAATATTTACAAAAATATAAGTTGACTGGGTTAAATGCCTAAATAAGCCTATCTCAGAATAAGAAATTCAACAAGCCATCAGTGAATTCCCTAAGAAAAAATCTCCAGGGCCAGAATGATTCACAAGTGAATTTATCAAACATTTAAGTAATCATTGGTTCTAATTCTATATAAACTCATTGGAATAATAGGTGAAGATTCAATTCTGCCTAATTATTTCTGACACCAATATGGTCCTGATGCCCAAACCAGGAAGACTCAAAATAGAGAAAGAGAATATAGACCAATTTCCCTAATGAATATGGTTTCAGAAATCTTAAATAAAATCTTAGCAAAATGATTACAGCAAGTTATAACCTTATGATCCAACAGGATTTATTCATTCCAAGAATGCAGGATTGATTAAAAACTAGGAAAACTGTCAATATAATTGACTATGTCAATAACAAAACTAACAGAAATCAAATGATAATCTCAATAGATGCTGAAAAAGCCTTTGTCAAAATATAGCACCCATTCCTACTAAAAACACTAGAGAATATAGGAATAAATGGATGTTCCTTAGAATAATAAGCAGTATCTATCTGAAACTATCAACAAACATCATATGCAAGGGGAATAAGCTAGAGACATTCCCAATATGATCAAGGGTGAAACAAGGATGCCCATTATCACCATTAGTATTCAATATTATTTTAGAAATGTTAGCTTCAGCAATAAGAGAAGAAAAAAATGAAGGAATTCGAACTGGGAAGGAAGAAACAAAACTCTCACTCTTTGCAGATGACATGATACTATAACTAGAGAATATTAAAAAAAATTATCTAAAAAACTACTGGAAACAATTAGCAAATTTAGCAAAGTGACAGGATATAAAATAAATGCACATACATTCTTAAAATTTCTATATATATTTCTAAGAAGATACAACAACAACAGCTAGAAAGAGAAATCCCATTTAAAATAACTTGAATGTTTGCCCTCCTATATCTAATCCCCTCTCTTTTTCCCCCTGTCCCTTTGCCCCTTTTTCCTTCCCTTCCTTCTGTTGGTTCACCCTTCCTTTCCCTCCCATTTCCCCCTCTTAACACTTTAAATGGGGAAAAATTGTAAAATTCAAAATAAATAGCATCTTTCAATGAATAAATAAAAAAATAAAATGCAATAACTTCAGAGGAACTTCTGGCCAAGATGGTGGAGAGAAGCCAGCCACTGTACTAAGGTCTCCCAGTTTCCCCTCAGTAATAATGTGAAAGAACCTCTTAACAGAAATTTTATTGACAAAAACCAGAAAAAACAGTGAGAAGAACGTCTACCAAGAAGGTCTGTCTCAGGGTACCGTGGGTGAACTTGGGGCAAAGAGCAGAGCGACAACTCAGGAGAGTGGGTCCAAGGACAATTCTAAACTGTGGAGGCTTTGGCTGTGGGAGAGGCAATCTGGGGAGCTCCAGCAGGGCTGGAGAATGAGTTCCAGCACAAAGAGTTGCAGAGTGAGACTGGACATCAATATGCTCTGCTCATCTGGACAGGAATATCTCAGGCTCCATACTTTAATTTCTGCGGAGTCCATTTCTCAAGAACAAACACAATGACAACCTTCTTCCCACCTACATCCCATCCCCAGGATTCAGGCATAGGCAGCAGAGCACCCTCAGCTGAATAGGGAATTAACCAATCCACAATGTTCAAAGATAACAGTATCCAGCTGTACCACCACCCCTCCCACCCCGGCCTAGGGAGAGGACCTCAAATTAAGGTTACAGACACTCCAGAGAAAGCAATCAGCACCCTGTAGTGTCTGGCCCATGTGGAATTACTGAACCAAGTTAGCAAAGCCTCTAGGGATCTCTACACCAAACCTCTGTAAATTAGCCCCTTCCCAAACACAAGATGTTATGAAAATGAAGAAAAGCCAGTGGGAAGGGGAGCCCATTGAAAACAACTTTAAAGACAAAGATACTAACCCAGAATTATCTAGAACTTCTGAAGAATATGGATTGATCTCCAGCCTTGGAAGAGATCAGGAAGGAGTTTAAAAATTAATTGAAAAATTTGGGAAAAGAAACTCAAGAGAAATTTAACACCTTGCAAGAGAAAATTAACATCCTGCAATAGGAAAACAAATCCTTGAAAAGTACAATTGGACAAATACAAAAAGAAAATAATTCTCATAAAATGTCAACTGGGCAAATGCAAAAAGAAAATAATTCTCTCAATAATACAACAGGTCAAATAGAAAACTCCTTCAAAAATAGATTTCACCAATTGGAAAAGGAGTATCAAAAGGTAAATGAAGAAAATTCTCTAAAAAAAAAGAATGGAATCTGTGGAAACAAATGACTTCATAATGTAACAAGACTCTATTAAACAAAACCGAAAAATAGGAAAAAATAGAAGAAAATATAAAATATCTCATTGGCAAAACCACTGACCTCTAGAATACAACCAGAAGAGAAAATGTAAGAATCATTGGGCTTCTTGAAAACATTGAAGAAAAAAAAAGCTTGGATTCAATATTACAGGATTTAGTGATTGAAAACTGCCCTGAAATCATGGAACCAGAGGGGAAAATAGTTATTGAAATAATACAAGAGTCCTCTCTAGAAAGGGATCCTAAAATGAAAAACAACAAGGAATATTGTGGCCAAATTCCAGAACTCTCAGATAAAAGAGAAAATCCTGCAAGCAGCCAGAAAGAAACAATTTAGATACCAAGGAGCTACAGTACAAATTACACAGGACTTCACTGCATAAACATTAAGGGATTGAAGGGCTTGGAATCCAGCCAAGAATCCATTATTTGGCAAAACTGAGCCTTTTCTTCCAGGGAAAAAGATGAACATTTTTTTGATTCTTTCATGGAAGAAAATTTAATTATTTTTTTAAAGAAAGATTTTATTTATTTTGAGTTTTAAATTTTTTTCTCCACTCTTGCTTTCCTCCCCCAAACCCCCCACCTACCCCACAGAAGGCATTCTGTTACTCTTTACATTGTTTCCATGGCATACATTGATCTCAGTTGAATGTGATTAGAGAGAAATTATATCCTTAAGGAAGAAAAATAAAGTATAAGAGATATCAAAATTACATAACATTTTTTCCCTAAATTGAAGGTAAAAGTCTTTATTCACTGTTCAAACTCCACAATTCTGTCTCTGGATACAGATGGTATTTTCCATCACAGATAGCCAAAAATTGTCCCTGATTATTGCACTGATGGAATGAGTAAGTCCATCAAGGTTGATCATCACCTCCATGTTGCTGTTAGGGCGCACAATGTTCTTCTGGTTCTGCTCTTCTCACTAAGCATAAGTTCATGTAAATCCTTCCATGCTTCCCTGAATTCCCATCCCTCCTGGTTTCTAATAGAATAATAGTGTTCCATGACATACATATACTACAGTTTTTTAAGCCTTTCCCCAACTGAAGGGCATTCATTTAATTTCCAATTCTTTGGCACCACAAACAGGGCTGCTATGAACATTTTTGTGCATGAAAAGATGGTCATTTAATGAAATAAGAGACTTCCAACTTTTCCAGATGAAAAGACCAGAGTCAAATAGAAAATTTGGACATCAAATAGAAGATTCAAGAGACACACAAAAAGGTTTTAAAAAGGGTAAAGAAAAAAAAACTACAATCCAATAAGTTGAAACTGGCTATATCCCCAACTGGGAGAAAGATTCTCATAACCCTCGAGAATCGAGAATTCTAACTGGATTAGAGAAAATATACTTAATCAGAAGTAATGGGCACTCATTACTTATCTGTTTCTCTGACAGAATGAATTAGAAACAACATCTCCTTAAAAAGGGGGGACAATAAAGAGACAGGAGGATGGAGAAGATTGAATGGGTTAAATCATAGTACATAAAGAGGTATAAAGGATCTATTGCAATATAGAGGAAGAAGGGAGGAAGTGAGAACCACCTGAATCTTACTCTCATCATGTTAGACTTAAATTTAAAATACACACACTCAGTTAATTTGAGAAACTTATCTTACTTTTTAAGTATTAAAAGGGGGAAGGGTGAGGGAGGAGGAAAAGAGGAACAAACAGAAGGAAGAAGGGGCAAAGGGAAAGGGGAAAGAAAGGGCGGGGTTAGATACAAGGAGGCAAACACACAGAAACAAAATACCAGAGATTATGGATAAATGGAAAAAAGAGGCAAAATATAAAAAAAAAAAAGGGAAGATAGTATGGAGGGCAATAAAGAGTTAGAAATAATCACATTAAATGTGAGTGGGATGAACTCTCCCATAAAATGTAAGTGCATAACAGAGTGGATTAAAAACCAGAATCCTAAAATATGCTGATTACTTAGAAACTCATTTGCAGCAGATAGAGAGTAAAGGTAAAAGGTTTTAGCAGAATATATTATGCTACAGCTGAAGTGAAAAAAGCAGGAGTAGCAAGCCTAATCTCAGACAAAGCAGCTACAAAAATATATATCATTAAAAGAGTTAAGGAAAAAAAGTATATCCTCCTAAGAGGTTCCATAGAAAATAAAGTGATGTCAATACTAAATATGTATGCACCCAATGTTATAGTATCCAAATTCTTACAGGAGAAGTTGAAGGAGTTACAGGGAGACATAGCAAAACTCTACTAGTGGGATACTTCAACCCCCCATTCTCAGGTTGGACAAATATAATCATAAAATAAATGAGTAGGAAGTTAAGGAGATAAATAGATTGTTTGTAAACCTAGACATGATAGACTTTCAGAAGAAATTGAATGGGAATAGAAAAGTATATTTTTTTCCCTGAAGTTCATGGCACTTACACAAAAATTAACCATCTACTAGGGCATAAAAACCTAATGATCATTTGCAGAAAGGCAGAA
The DNA here is from genome assembly GCF_037893015.1 of Macrotis lagotis. Taxonomy (NCBI): domain Eukaryota; kingdom Metazoa; phylum Chordata; class Mammalia; order Peramelemorphia; family Peramelidae; genus Macrotis; species Macrotis lagotis. The sequence goes on along the minus strand of NC_133664.1, from coordinate 91,138,036 downwards.
ATAGTGACTATATCTTTAGCTAATCGTAATGCAATAAAAATCACATGCAATATTGCACTAGAGAGAGATATAGACCCAAACTAAATGGAAACTAAATAACCTCATTTTAAAGAATGAGTGGCTCAAACAACAAATTGTAGAAAGAATTAATTATTTCATCCTAGATATTGACAATAATGAAACAACATACCAAAATTTATGGGATACAGCCAAGGCAGCTCTAAGGGGATATTTTATATCTTTAAATGCTTACATGAATAAATTAGAAAAAAGAGGAAATCAGTGAACTAAACATACAACTAAAAAATTTATGGGAAAAAAACAAATTAAAAATCCCAATTAAATATCAAATTAGAAATTTTAAAAATTAAAGGAGAAATTAATAAAATCAAAAGCAAGAAAACTATTAAACTAATACATAAAACCAAGAGTTGGTTTGATGAAAAAAGCAATAAAACTGATAAACTTCTGGTTAAATTGATTTAAGAAAAGAAAGAAGAAAACCAAATTGCTAGTATCATAAATGAAAAAGGTAAAGTCACCCCCAATGAGGGGGAAATTAAAGTAATAATTCAGGAATAGTTTTTCCCAAATCTATGCCAATAAATTTGATAATCTAAGTGAAATGGATGAATATTTATGAAAAAATATGTTTCCTGGGTTAAATGAAGAAGAAATTAAAAACCTAATAAAAAACCTATCTCAGAAAAAAAATTCAAAAACCATTATTGAACTCCCTAACAAAAAATCTCCAGGATCAGATGGATTCACAAGTGAATTCTGTCAAACATTTAAGGAACAATTAGTTCCAATTCTATATAAGCTGTTCAGAAAAAAGGTGAAGATGGAACCCTGCCTAACTCTATGACACCAATATGGTGCTGATTCCTAAATCAGGAAGAGTTAAAACAGAGAAAGAAAATTATAAACCTATCTCCTTGATGAATATAGATGCAAAAATCTTAAATAAAATCTTAGCAAAATGATTACAAGTTAATAATCTATGACCAAGCAAGATTTATCCCAGCTATGTAAGGTTGGTTCAATATTAGTAAAACTGTTAGTACAATTAATTACATCAATAATAAGAAACCTATCAGAAATAATATGATTATATCAAGAGATTATGAAAAGGCTTTTGACAAAATACAGCACCCTTTCCTTCTAAAAGCACTAGAGAGCATAGGAATAAATATCTTATTCCTTCAATAATGAGTAGTAGCTATCTGAAATAATCAACAAGCATTATATGCAATGGGGATAGACTTGAGGCATTCCCAAAAGATCAGGGGTGAAAAAAGGATGCCCATTATCCCTACTACTGTTCAATATTGTCTTAGCAATATTAGCTTCAGCAATAAGAGAAGAGAAAGAAATTGAAGGAATTAGAACTGGAAAGGAAGAGACAAAACTCTCACTCTTTACAGATGACATGATGGTATCTCTATCAAATCTCCAAAAATCATCTAAGAAGCTACTACAAATAACTAGAACCTTTAGCAAAGTCACAGGATATGAAATAAACCCTCATAAATCCTCAACAATTCTATATCTGCCTAGTAAGATACACCACAAAGAGGTAGAAAGAGAAATTCCATTCAAAACACTTTCAGGTGCTTGCTTCAGCAGCACATATACTACAATTGGAACAATACAGAGAAGATTAGAAAAGTACCTTCAGACTTTATAAAATACTTGGGAGTCCAACCTACCCTTGGAAGACTCAGAAACATTTTGAAAACAATTACAAAACACTTCTCTCACAAATAAAATCAGATTTAAATAAGTGGGTAAATATCAACTGCTCATGAATAGGCTGAGCTAATACAATAAAAATGACAATTCTACCTAACTTAACCTACTTATTTAGTACGCTACCAATCAAAATTCAAAAAAATTACTTTAGTGACTTTGAAAAAATTATAATTAAATTCCTATGGAGAAAGAAGTCAAGAATTTCCAGAGATTTAATGAAAAAAAAGTACAAAAGAGGGTGGCTTAGATGTACCTAATCTAAAATTATATAATAAAGTATCAGTCACCAAAACTATCTGGTGTTGGCTAAGAAACAGAGTAGTGGATCAGTGGAATAGACTAGGTCCAATGGCAGGAAATGTTTATAGTAATCTGCTGTTTGATAAACCAAAAGGTTTAACTTCTGGGATAAGAACTCTCTCTTCAATAAAAACTGTTGGGAAAATTGTAAGTTAGTATGTCAGAAAGTTGGATTAGAACAACAGGTCACAGCCTATACCAAGATAAGATCTAAATGGATACAGGATTTAGACATACAAGACAATATTATAAGCAAACTAGGAGATCAAGGAGTAGTTTAACTGGAAGATCTGTGGAAAGGGAAGAATTTTATGACCAAGGAAGAGATGGAGAACCTCATTAAAAACAAATTAGATTTGTAAGTTCAATTACATTAAATTAAAAAGCTTTTGCACACACAAAGCCACCATAACCAGGGACAAAAGAAATGTAGTAAATTGGGAAACAATTTTTACAAGTAGTATTTCTGACAAAGGATTCATTACTAAATTATAGAGAATTATGTCAAATTTTAAAAAAGGGTAAAAACATCAAACATATTCATAGCAACCCTATTTGTGGTGACAAAGAATTGGAAATTGAGTGAATGTCCAACAATTGAGGAATGGCATAATAAACTGTGGCACATGTGTGTGATGGAACACTATTGTTCTATTAGAAACCAGGAGGTAAGGGAATTGAGGGAAGCCTGGAAGGATTTTTATGAATTGATGCTAAGCGAGATGAGCAGATCCAGAAAGAATTTCTCTATTTCTTTAGTTTATCAAGTACTTTTAGCATATATATCAGGGCATATATATATATATATATATATATATATATATATATATGTAAATTCATGTTTATTTACACATACATAAATATATATATACATAATTTTCATCTAACAATCATATATCATTAAAAGGAATTTCAAAACCAATAAAGCAAAACCTCTCCATTAATGAAAGCAAGTAAAAGAATGAAAAGGTATCTAAAATAGCTTGGTCTATGCAGATTTGAATAATTCCTATTTATAAAAACAAAAACAAAACTTCTCATTACTTAATTTTTTGAGCAATCTTTTCATCATTTCAAGTACTTTTGAATTGGGAAAAAACAACTGGAATGAACTTTTCCATCAATTTCTGCAAGATGAAAGATTTTGCAAGATTAAGATAAAAATAATAACATGATAAAACTATTTTTGATCAAATTGCACTTTGATTAGACCTTTTTCTCTTATAATTTTGAAGTAACATAGCTATCACTGGTGCACTGAAGGAAATTTAAGACTTCTAATTTGGAGTTTGGTGAACTGACTTGTGACCCTGGTTCTAAAAATCAGCTGGGTGATCATTTCCAAGACTCTTAAAATCATAAGGTCTTCTTTGCTCATCAATACCTAAGAATAAAATACTTTCATTACTTTCTTCACAGAGATGTAATAAAAGGAATTTGTAAACTTTAAAGTAATATATAAATATGAATTATTGCAATACTTTATTGGATCAGTGTGGGAACTCCCTCCTACCATACTACAGATGGCATCTTCTATCCATGCCTGTTTATCTGATTCAATTCCAAGAGTTTCCCTCCAGAATATTTCAATTGACTATGCTAGAGGCCTTTCTCTAGGTCTTTTATAATTATTATAATCTGAGTGGAACACGTGAAGATCATCTTTGTTATCCCATGCTTTCACTCCATGGTTAGTTCACCTCTTTTTCAATCCATAAATCTTCTTTGCATGCAGTACATCGTTAGTAATATAATATAATCTACCAGTGGCAATTATATATTCACAGTTTTTCTTTGGGGTCAATTATATTTTTTTCCTATGGAAAGGTGTCCAATTCACAATTCATGACATAAAATATTACTGGAAGAATGTTGGTAATAAAAAGGTGGAAACAATTTTAAATTATTGACAGATATGAGGAAATTTTCACATGGAGTCTAGTCCTCTATCACCTTCAAGCTTGATATTGGGAACAGTTCCTTGTAGATTTGTAATATCTATCAAAGATATACATATTAATGGATGAGGACAATAATTTATCCATGTAACTGCATATAGTAGACCCTAGATAAAAGGTATTCTTAATCCAGATGAATTTTCCTTTTTGGCAGCAAAGAGCAAGTCTCCCTCTTTTCCCTTTCCCTTTCCCTTTCCCTTTCCCTTTCCCTTTCCCTTTCCCTTTCCCATTTCCTTTCAGAAATCTGGTAATACAGAGGCTACTCACAGGTCATCCTACCCTGCGTTTTACCAAAACATTGAACTAAATAAAGTAATGAGGTAATGATGATGTTGGTCCTTCGTTTTTCAAAGAAGACCATGACACCAGGGAGGTGATGCCATGACATGCACATGATTTGAGTAGAGTGCTGTGCTGAGTCATCAGCCTCACTTTCTTCCTCCAGAGTCATCTGGGTTCACTGTCCAGATAGGAATCAGGATGACTAAAGATGACCCTGGATGCAAGACAATCAGGGTGAAGTGACTTAACCAAGATCACAGCTATTTTGTGTCTGAGGCTGGATTTGAACTCCAGTTCTTGTGACTCCATCCACTGCATCTGAGGTGATTTCACAGGAAATGTCCTGGGGGGGGGGGTTGGAGTAGAAACATGGAAAAATCTCCTGACAATGGGATTTGAGCTCAGTCTTGCAGGAAGTCAATGAAGCCAGGAAGCAGAAATGAATGAGAGCATTCCCCTTGAAAAGTTAAGTATTTCTGAAATGGGAGTGTCACTGCAGAAAACATCATGAAGGCAGTATAAGGAAATTATTTGTGTGAAGGACAGTAAATATTAAGAAGACTAAAAAAGGGAGGAAGGGTTATAAATATGAAAAGTTTTAAATACGAAATAGAGAATTTTATATTTGATCCTAAAGGGCATAGGGAGTCAATGGAGTTTGTGTAGTTTTGTTTTTCTGTATGTTGATGACTTCTACAATACCAATCAAAAAATTCTCTGTTGAACCTTTAAGTGAAATTCATACTATATTAATAAAGGAGTGTGAGATGCATTGTTAGAGAAAACTCATTAAGTTTATATTTGCAATATCGAATAATTCCTACGGTCAATAAGTTATAAGTAGAATAGGATCTTATATCATTTGCACTACTTAATCAATTGGGAAACTGTATCCATGTGTTCTTAGTTTAAAATATTGTCCAAATACTATCTTTTCTTTCAAATTTTCATTAACTTGAACTCTGATTTAGGTGTAATGGGTCATTATTATTGTCTCTGAGAGTCTTTTTCAGTAATATTATTGCTTGTGTTTTTTCATCTGAATTATTTGGTTAATTTGTTTGATTTCTTGGGAATTAACTACTTAATAATCTCAAGATTTTCATATTTTCAGCATAGATTTCCTTAGTATTCCCTTAATATGGCTTTGCTACTGACTGATTCCTGTCATTTTCTTCTTTATATCCGTTTCACTTTTTTTTCTTTTCCATATTGGTTATTGAAATGTTAGAATTCAAATGCAATGATTCAACTAATGAAGTTTGTAGGAATACTGTTCCAGTTAGCATATATATATATATGTGTGTGTGTGTGTGTGTGTGTGTGTGTGTGTGTGTGTGTGTATTTATATATATATATATATATATATATATATATATAAATACATATATATATGTTTGTCTTTTCAACTTTAAATGTTTCGATGACAGTCTGATGTAATTAGGCCACCACAAACTTTCTGCAAGTTCATTGCTTCATCCAATACTTCTAATGATTTTATGAGCAAATATGCTCCTAATTTTCTACTACTCTTTTCCACCGGGTTTTGAAAATGAATTTAGATTCTAATTTAGAGTTGCCATTCTGCTGACATGTTTGTTCACATGCCAACACAATCAAGGTTCTTACATCCACAATGAAATCAACTCATTTTTAGCTTTGCAAGGAGACTGTGGTAGAAGACATATTAAAATAAAATATAGTTTTTATTTTTATTTTTTTATTTTATTTATCTTTATTATTATTTTATTTTTATTTTTTAAATAAAAATATCTTCCATGATTCAACAAATGATTTCAAAAGTTGATACTAAAGCAATTAATAATCTAGTAACTAATTTAGGGATTTCTGACAAAACTAATAAATGCTTGTTGGATTAGATTGGATTGGGATGGATTAATTTAGATGCTCTTTGGGTACCTATTTAGGCATCACACATCCTCCAGATTTTTTCACTTAAGAACTCATTGTTACAGGAATATTCCAGTAAGTTTATTCCACTGGTATAGGCTCCAAGAGTCCAGAGTCATCTCTTAGACATGGAGCCTAAATAACAGTAGAGGCAGTAGTAATAATAACTCACACTTAATAGCACTTTACATGCATTACCTCTCAAGCATTTATCATACATTATTTCAAAGTTATGAAGCATTAGTATACATTATCTTTTGTGCACTTACCATGTATTATTTGATAGTAAAGTTATTTGTATATGTGCTTATCCCCACTAGACTGAAAACCTTCAATGACTCCCCATTGTCTGCAGGATAAAATCCAAATGCCTTAGCTTTCAATTTAAGATCTTCCAAAATCTGGCTCCAATCCACCTTTACAAGGATCATGAGATACCTAAACTGTTTACTGCTCTTAGCTTCATCACAGTACTTTGTGCACAGAGGGATTGTTTCATTTGATTCCCACAACAACCTTATAAGTTGGATCAAAAGTTATATCCTCATTTTAAAATGAGTAACTAAGTTTACAGACATTAGGGGACTTGACAAAATCAAATAAGTAATGGAAGAAGATCTCAAATAAACTTCAGATCTAATTCAAAGTCTATGCCTTTTCCTATTGTTATGCAATGCTTTTTTTTAAAGGCAACATAAATTAAGAAAGTAAATACTAGAATATGGGATGGGTGGGGAAGGAATATATCAAACCATCTCCAATATAAGAAAGAAGGAAACTAGGAATTTTTATCAGTTTCTAGAAACCATATTATTGGCTTGAAACTCTGCTTTAGGGGTTCAGCTTCTAGGAATTGTCCTAAGCACACCAAAAATATTAATCTCATTTGATCCTCACAACAACCCTGTGAAGTGGGTGCTTTTATGATCCCCTTTTTACAGTGAGGAAACTAAGGCAGAAAAAGGTTAAATTACTTTTATTAATTGAAGCCAAATTTGACATGAAGTTTGGCTTTTTTTTTTACTAAAGGTCCAGTCCTCTATCCACTCTGTCACATTTCTATTTAGAAGTGCATCCAAAATGTATTGAGGACTCACATAAATATATGACCAAGAGCAATTTCTCAACTAATAAGTAATTAAAACACATAAACAAACTGTTCTTAAAAATAGAATTGCAAGCTACTAATCATTTGAAAGAACACTTTACATCAGAAAAATGCTAGTCCAAAGGACTATGTGATTTTACACCATACTTAAAAAATTGGCAAGGGAGTTCAAAGATGTAAACAGTCATTGTTGGAAAGCTTAGGGAAAAACTGGCATATACATCCTTTGTGAAAGGTACTTTAAATTGGTTTAGACATTTTGTAAAGTAAATGGAATTATTCCAAGAAAGTTGTTAAAAATACACCAGTGTCCATAGCAGCAATATTTGAAAGCAAAACTATGGAAACACAGATTAGGTATCTATCAATCAGGGAATAGAAAACAAATTGTGGTAAATGAATATAATGGAATAGTCTGCAAATAGATATATGATTCAATACAATTAATATTTGTTTGGAATCTAAATATCTAGACTTAAATCCTGACTTTGGCAAGCAGTATTATCTGAATAACTTGAAAAATTCTTTGCAGACCTCAGTTTCTTCCTTTTTAAACAAATTAGATTGGATTAGATGGATTCTAAATATCCTTCCAGATCTAGACCTATGATCTAGGACTCTCACTTCCCAGTCTGGTGCTTATTCTACTATCCCAAAGTATTTTCCATTTCTGAGACTATATTCTTTCTTTGGTTTTATCTTTAAAATGGATTTTGTTTTGTTTTGCTTTTTTCAATTGCTAGCTCTGGCAGCTGACAAAGAACCTTTTGTTTTAAAGCTCTGTTGAATATGATGAGATAACTTCAGAGAGTTCTGTTGCATTAACTATTTGATTACAGTCCCAAAAGTTGCTTTTATAGACTTCCTTGGACTTTTCTTCTTAATTCTTGTCATGCTTTATGGGCAGGAATAACTTATTTTCTTTAATTATGAGATCTATTGCTCCATATTGCTTGATATATCATATCCTGTGTTGACAACATGAAATTTGGATAATATTACAAGTTTCTATGGGTTCATTTTCAACTTTATATAGATCAAATTATAATAGCATTAGTAGTAGTAGTAGCAGCAGCAGCAGTAACAGAAGCAGCAGCAGCAGTAGTAATAGAACCATCATCACCTTAGATTTATGTAGGTGGGATCCAAAATTTTCTCATCACTAAGAGAAAAAACCCTGAAGCAGAGTTTCAAGCCAATAACACTTTATTAAAGAGTTCATGGACCCCTCCAATGAAGTGGACCTCAGATCTTCCTCATGATCTAAGATGCCTCTTTTCCCCTCACTTTTATATGTTTGATTGATTTTGACTTCAGCAAAATTAGAAATGATGAATCAACCTGAGTGGTCCCAAAATGGACAAGTTATTAGATGTCTTTAGTGACTAAGTGGGCAAGAAGGTTATCTGCTTAAGTTGGACAAGAGAAGGTGATCCAAAAGTACGAAAACCACTTGGGCGACTTTTCATATTATGTCAAAGTTTCCTACCAGTGTTAGTCTTGGGCATGGAATTTGACCAAAACAGGATGGAGCTAAGTTTGTCAGCATTCTTGTAGTTGCACAAGTGAGTTTCATAACAGGTAAATAAGTAATGAACAATGGATTAAAGTTTGAGGCCTACTATAAAAGCCTACTGCAAGAACACAGCTTGTTATCTCTATAAAGTTCACAAAAAATAAATAATATATATTTACTGTTGAACTATTTTAAGATAACTGACTAAATGAATATATCACTAATAATTGTTAATAATCATCTCTTCTGGAATCAAACTGAACTGATTAATATGGATTGGAATAGGTTATTTTTTCATAATGTTTTAGATTTTCCAAAGCACTTTAGAATTATCTGTTTTGATCCTCACAACAAACTGAGAAGTAGGTGCTGTCATTATTCCCAATTTATGGATGAGGATTGATTTGTCCAAGGTCACTCAACCACTAATTGCTTCAGGTAGTATTAGATCTCTACTTCTAAATACTATATCTACTTGGCTATTTAGATATCACATATATCCAGCTCTCATTTAACTCCTGAGTTTCAGTCCTACATCTCTTCTTTGTGGATGTCTCTCTGCAGATTTCCCATAAGTATATCAAATTGACCATGTAATAACTCATTGTCTTTCCTTTACACTCTTCTTTTCTTTGTAGTTTCATTTTGGGGCATCATCATCTCTTTAGTCTCCCAAACACTTTCCCTTCTCCTTGACACTCTATATTGATTAGTTGAGGGTACTTATCACTTCTTCTATAACATATCTCACATCAACCCTATTGTTTCTAATCACATTGGCACAAATCCCTGTCAATTTAGTCCCTTATCACTTTCTTATATGGTTCATTGTAATAGTCCCCTAATTGGTTTCCATATCTCCAGCTTCTATTATCCCATCCATCCTTCCCATAGCTGAGAAAAACAATCTTTTAAAATTCAAATCTTCCCTGCTAAAGAAGCATCAATGGCTATCTTTAGGACTTAGGAACAAACCTCATTTTTAGAATTTTAAGTTTTTTATAATATGGCTCCAACCTGTTTTTCCACATTTTTCCTTCTAAACACGTTGAACTTCTTGCTTGGTTTTTCCATTCATGATAATCCATCCCCTATCTTTGCAATATCTCCATTATGCCTGAAATATTTATCCTTCTTACCTCTACCACTTGGAATCCCTTCCACTATTCAAGACTTACTTCAATTGCCATGTGCTTAATTACTTGTATATACTTTGTATATATATTTGGTATGTACTTGTCTATGTGCATAAAAGTTTCCCACAACTTGAACAAAAGATATTAATTTGGGGCAGGTAGGTGGCAATAGTGAATAGAACACTGATCCTGGAGTCAGGAGTAACTGAGTTCAAATCCAGTCTCAGGCATGTAATAATTATCTAGCTATGTGACTTTGGGTAAGTCACTTATCCCTATTACCTCTCAAAAACCACAAAAAAGATATTAATTTTATATCAGAATTTTTATCACCAGTGCCTGGTACAAGAGTGATTAAAAATGTTGGTTGAATTTAATTCAATTCAAGCTCCAAACCCTGATTACCATTGTCAGATGTAAGTGGAACCTCTGGAAATTTAACAATTAGCAATGTATTATAAGTTTTCTTTTTAAAAATATTCATTACCATGGGAGAGAAAAGATATTAAAGTGTAATATTTATTTCCATCTTAGTGATGAAGAGCTTCTCTGATTCTTTCATAAGAGCAGTTTTTTTAAACCTGAGAGACTATAAAGAGAGGGGGGAAAATTTTACATCCAAGGGTTTCTAGGTTTGTTAGGGACAGGCTTCACTGACTTCCAAAAGATTCCAAAGTAAGATCTAAATCTAGGAAAATGATTTTTTGTTTTTGTCTTTCAACTATAATTAACTACAATAGTTTTTTTAATAAAATCTAAGGAAAAAGGTTAAAAGGAGGGGAAAAGTAAGGACGCAATTGTTTCCATGACCATGACCCACTACTAAGCAGATAATATATTATTAATCATTGCTGATTATTTTGAATATAATTCCCATTTAATAGCATATGTAGTTTTAAAGTATCATAAAATAAATTGGTTGTTGGGGTTCACTTTAATACTCATTGATATAGACTGTTATTTAGCAAAAGCAGATGTTAATGTGTCAAAGAGAAATGTGTGGGCACATCAGATCTCTTTTCCAACATCATCTTATTGCTATGGGAGCATCAGATGACAATCCTCACCCAGTTCTGTTCTATTAATAATGCCATATCTCCCTTCCAGGGTTCCTGACTATATCATCACTCACAGAGACAGTCAATCTGTCTTTGGCTTTCCCATGCATTTCCGTGACCTCTACAGCATTAAAGCATCATGTAGTGTGGGTGTAATATGCTATTCGATGAATGGTCTTAGATTTAGTAAAATCCCTGGCAGTAGCACATGAGAAGCTGTGCCTTTATTTTGAACTTTTGGAAAAGAGAAGGCATGTGGAAATGACATTAAGACTATCTCTACATGGGCCAAAGAAGTTAGAAAAATAAAAGTTTTCCAAATAATTAAAGTACTCAGTCTCACTCTTGACTTCTCTTTGGCCTTATGTAGTTTTCTGTCAGTTATCTGGAAACTTGAGAAAAAAGATTAACTTCGGAAGTCAGTTCTAATTAACTTTGCTTTTGTGTATGTCAAATCAACCTATAGCTCTTTATATTAAGGGAAGTTTAAGTTAATGAATTCTGTAGAAGATTAAATGC